>NW_027364431.1:0-232645 GCF_046119375.1 Phyllobates terribilis
ATGAAAAACATGTTTTTCAATGGCAAAAATCAATGAATATTGTAAATGCACAAACAGTAATATCTCCACATTGCAAGGTGCAATTCTGAAATTTTTTGCTTTTTCCTGCTAATCCTAGCATGATAAAGAAGATTCAAAGAGAGTGAGATGCCAGCTCCTTTCATTCAGTCAGTAGCTTCAAACATTTCTGGTATATGAAAAACATGTTTTTCAATGGCAAAAATCAATGAATATTGTAAATGCACAAACAGTAATATCTCCACATTGCAAGGTGCAATTCTGAAATTTTTTGCTTTTTCCTGCTAATCCTAGCATGATAAAGAAGATTCAAAGAGAGTGAGATGCCAGCTCCTTTCATTCAGTCAGTAGCTTCAAACATTTCTGGACGTTTTTCAATGGCAAAAATCAATGAATATTGTAAATGCACAAACAGTAATATCTCCACATTGCAAGGTGCAATTCTGAAATTTTTTGCTTTTTCCTGTTAATCCTAGCATGATAAAGAAGATTCAAAGAGAGTGAGATGCCAGCTCCTTTCATTCAGTCAGTAGCTTCAAACATTTCTGGTATATGAAAAACATGTTTTTCAATGGCAAAAATCAATGAATATTGTAAATGCACAAACAGTAATATCTCCACATTGCAAGGTGCAATTCTGAAATTTTTTGCTTTTTCCTGCTAATCCTAGCATGATAAAGAAGATTCAAAGAGAGTGAGATGCCAGCTCCTTTCATTCAGTCAGTAGCTTCAAACATTTCTGGTATATGAAAAACATGTTTTTCAATGGCAAAAATCAATGAATATTGTAAATGCACAAACAGTAATATCTCCACATTGCAAGGTGCAATTCTGAAATTCTTTGCTTTTTCCTGCTAATCCTAGCATGATAAAGAAGATTCAAAGAGAGTGAGATGCCAGCTCCTTTCATTCAGTCAGTAGCTTCAAACATTTCTGGTATATGAAAAACATGTTTTTCAATGGCAAAAATCAATGAATATTGTAAATGCACAAACAGTAATATCTCCACATTGCAAGGTGCAGTTCTGAAATTTTTAGCTTTTTCCTGTTAATCCTAGCATGATAAAGAAGATTCAAAGAGAGTGAGATGCCAGCTCCTTTCATTCAGTCAGTAGCTTCAAACATTTCTGGACGTTTTTCAATGGCAAAAATCAATGAATATTGTAAATGCACAAACAGTAATATCTCCACATTGCAAGGTGCAATTCTGAAATTTTTTGCTTTTTCCTGTTAATCCTAGCATGATAAAGAAGATTCAAAGAGAGTGAGATGCCAGCTCCTTTCATTCAGTCAGTAGCTTCAAACATTTCTGGTATATGAAAAACATGTTTTTCAATGGCAAAAATCAATGAATATTGTAAATGCACAAACAGTAATATCTCCACATTGCAAGGTGCAATTCTGAAATTTTTTGCTTTTTCCTGCTAATCCTAGCATGATAAAGAAGATTCAAAGAGAGTGAGATGCCAGCTCCTTTCATTCAGTCAGTAGCTTCAAACATTTCTGGTATATGAAAAACATGTTTTTCAATGGCAAAAATCAATGAATATTGTAAATGCACAAACAGTAATATCTCCACATTGCAAGGTGCAATTCTGAAATTTTTTGCTTTTTCCTGCTAATCCTAGCATGATAAAGAAGATTCAAAGAGAGTGAGATGCCAGCTCCTTTCATTCAGTCAGTAGCTTCAAACATTTCTGGACGTTTTTCAATGGCAAAAATCAATGAATATTGTAAATGCACAAACAGTAATATCTCCACATTGCAAGGTGCAATTCTGAAATTTTTTGCTTTTTCCTGTTAATCCTAGCATGATAAAGAAGATTCAAAGAGAGTGAGATGCCAGCTCCTTTCATTCAGTCAGTAGCTTCAAACATTTCTGGACGTTTTTCAATGGCAAAAATCAATGAATATTGTAAATGCACAAACAGTAATATCTCCACATTGCAAGGTGCAATTCTGAAATTTTTTGCTTTTTCCTGTTAATCCTAGCATGATAAAGAAGATTCAAAGAGAGTGAGATGCCAGCTCCTTTCATTCAGTCAGTAGCTTCAAACATTTCTGGTATATGAAAAACATGTTTTTCAATGGCAAAAATCAATGAATATTGTAAATGCACAAACAGTAATATCTCCACATTGCAAGGTGCAATTCTGAAATTTTTTGCTTTTTCCTGCTAATCCTAGCATGATAAAGAAGATTCAAAGAGAGTGAGATGCCAGCTCCTTTCATTCAGTCAGTAGCTTCAAACATTTCTGGACGTTTTTCAATGGCAAAAATCAATGAATATTGTAAATGCACAAACAGTAATATCTCCACATTGCAAGGTGCAATTCTGAAATTTTTTGCTTTTTCCTGTTAATCCTAGCATGATAAAGAAGATTCAAAGAGAGTGAGATGCCAGCTCCTTTCATTCAGTCAGTAGCTTCAAACATTTCTGGTATATGAAAAACATGTTTTTCAATGGCAAAAATCAATGAATATTGTAAATGCACAAACAGTAATATCTCCACATTGCAAGGTGCAATTCTGAAATTTTTTGCTTTTTCCTGCTAATCCTAGCATGATAAAGAAGATTCAAAGAGAGTGAGATGCCAGCTCCTTTCATTCAGTCAGTAGCTTCAAACATTTCTGGACGTTTTTCAATGGCAAAAATCAATGAATATTGTAAATGCACAAACAGTAATATCTCCACATTGCAAGGTGCAATTCTGAAATTTTTTGCTTTTTCCTGTTAATCCTAGCATGAAAAGAAGATTCAAAGAGAGTGAGATGCCAGCTCCTTTCATTCAGTCAGTAGCTTCAAACATTTCTGGTATATGAAAAACATGTTTTTCAATGGCAAAAATCAATGAATATTGTAAATTCACAAACAGTAATATCTCCACATTGCAAGGTGCAATTCTGAAATTTTTTGCTTTTTCCTGCTAATCCTAGCATGATAAAGAAGATTCAAAGAGAGTGAGATGCCAGCTCCTTTCATTCAGTCAGTAGCTTCAAACATTTCTGGTATATGAAAAACACATGTTTTTCAATGGCAAAAATCAATGAATATTGTAAATGCACAAACAGTAATATCTCCACATTGCAAGGTGCAATTCTGAAATTTTTTGCTTTTTCCTGGCATGATAAAGAAGATTCAAAGAGAGTGAGATGCCAGCTCCTTTCATTCAGTCAGTAGCTTCAAACATTTCTGGTATATGAAAAACATGTTTTTCAATGGCAAAAATCAATGAATATTGTAAATGCACAAACAGTAATATCTCCACATTGCAAGGTGCAATTCTGAAATTTTTAGCTTTTTCCTGTTAATCCTAGCATGATAAAGAAGATTCAAAGAGAGTGAGATGCCAGCTCCTTTCATTCAGTCAGTAGCTTCAAACATTTCTGGACGTTTTTCAATGGCAAAAATCAATGAATATTGTAAATGCACAAACAGTAATATCTCCACATTGCAAGGTGCAATTCTGAAATTTTTTGCTTTTTCCTGTTAATCCTAGCATGATAAAGAAGATTCAAAGAGAGTGAGATGCCAGCTCCTTTCATTCAGTCAGTAGCTTCAAACATTTCTGGTATATGAAAAACGTTTTTCAATGGCAAAAATCAATGAATATTGTAAATGCACAAACAGTAATATCTCCACATTGCAAGGTGCAATTCTGAAATTTTTTGCTTTTTCCTGCTAATCCTAGCATGATAAAGAAGATTCAAAGAGAGTGAGATGCCAGCTCCTTTCATTCAGTCAGTAGCTTCAAACATTTCTGGTATATGAAAAACATGTTTTTCAATGGCAAAAATCAATGAATATTGTAAATGCACAAACAGTAATATCTCCACATTGCAAGGTGCAATTCTGAAATTTTTTGCTTTTTCCTGCTAATCCTAGCATGATAAAGAAGATTCAAAGAGAGTGAGATGCCAGCTCCTTTCATTCAGTCAGTAGCTTCAAACATTTCTGGATGTTTTTCAATGGCAAAAATCAATGAATATTGTAAATGCACAAACAGTAATATCTCCACATTGCAAGGTGCAATTCTGAAATTTTTTGCTTTTTCCTGTTAATCCTAGCATGATAAAGAAGATTCAAAGAGAGTGAGATGCCAGCTCCTTTCATTCAGTCAGTAGCTTCAAACATTTCTGGTATATGAAAAACGTTTTTCAATGGCAAAAATCAATGAATATTGTAAATGCACAAACAGTAATATCTCCACATTGCAAGGTGCAATTCTGAAATTGTTTGCTTTTTCCTGCTAATCCTAGCATGATAAAGAAGATTCAAAGAGAGTGAGATGCCAGCTCCTTTCATTCAGTCAGTAGCTTCAAACATTTCTGGTATATGAAAAACATGTTTTTCAATGGCAAAAATCAATGAATATTGTAAATGCACAAACAGTAATATCTCCACATTGCAAGGTGCAATTCTGAAATTGTTTGCTTTTTCCTGCTAATCCTAGCATGATAAAGAAGATTCAAAGAGAGTGAGATGCCAGCTCCTTTCATTCAGTCAGTAGCTTCAAACATTTCTGGACGTTTTTCAATGGCAAAAATCAATGAATATTGTAAATGCACAAACAGTAATATCTCCACATTGCAAGGTGCAATTCTGAAATTTTTTGCTTTTTCCTGTTAATCCTAGCATGATAAAGAAGATTCAAAGAGAGTGAGATGCCAGCTCCTTTCATTCAGTCAGTAGCTTCAAACATTTCTGGTATATGAAAAACATGTTTTTCAATGGCAAAAATCAATGAATATTGTAAATGCACAAACAGTAATATCTCCACATTGCAAGGTGCAATTCTGAAATTTTTTGCTTTTTCCTGTTAATCCTAGCATGATAAAGAAGATTCAAAGAGAGTGACATGCCAGCTCCTTTCATTCAGTCAGTAGCTTCAAACATTTCTGGTATATGAAAAACATGTTTTTCAATGGCAAAAATCAATGAATATTGTAAATGCACAAACAGTAATATCTCCACATTGCAAGGTGCAATTCTGAAATTTTTTGCTTTTTCCTGCTAATCCTAGCATGATAAAGAAGATTCAAAGAGAGTGAGATGCCAGCTCCTTTCATTCACTCAGTAGCTTCAAACATTTCTGGACGTTTTTCAATGGCAAAAATCAATGAATATTGTAAATGCACAAACAGTAATATCTCCACATTGCAAGGTGCAATTCTGAAATTTTTTGCTTTTTCCTGTTAATCCTAGCATGATAAAGAAGATTCAAAGAGAGTGAGATGCCAGCTCCTTTCATTCAGTCAGTAGCTTCAAACATTTCTGGTATATGAAAAACATGTTTTTCAATGGCAAAAATCAATGAATATTGTAAATGCACAAACAGTAATATCTCCACATTGCAAGGTGCAATTCTGAATTTTTTTGCTTTTTCCTGCTAATCCTAGCATGATAAAGAAGATTCAAAGAGAGTGAGATGCCAGCTCCTTTCATTCAGTCAGTAGCTTCAAACATTTCTGGTATATGAAAAACATGTTTTTCAATGGCAAAAATCAATGAATATTGTAAATGCACAAACAGTAATATCTCCACATTGCAAGGTGCAATTCTGAAATTTTTAGCTTTTTCCTGTTAATCCTAGCATGATAAAGAAGATTCAAAGAGAGTGAGATGCCAGCTCCTTTCATTCAGTCAGTAGCTTCAAACATTTCTGGACGTTTTTCAATGGCAAAAATCAATGAATATTGTAAATGCACAAACAGTAATATCTCCACATTGCAAGGTGCAATTCTGAAATTTTTTGCTTTTTCCTGTTAATCCTAGCATGATAAAGAAGATTCAAAGAGAGTGAGATGCCAGCTCCTTTCATTCAGTCAGTAGCTTCAAACATTTCTGGACGTTTTTCAATGGCAAAAATCAATGAATATTGTAAATGCACAAACAGTAATATCTCCACATTGCAAGGTGCAATTCTGAAATTTTTTGCTTTTTCCTGTTAATCCTAGCATGATAAAGAAGATTCAAAGAGAGTGAGATGCCAGCTCCTTTCATTCAGTCAGTAGCTTCAAACATTTCTGGTATATGAAAAACATGTTTTTCAATGGCAAAAATCAATGAATATTGTAAATGCACAAACAGTAATATCTCCACATTGCAAGGTGCAATTCTGAAATTTTTTGCTTTTTCCTGCTAATCCTAGCATGATAAAGAAGATTCAAAGAGAGTGAGATGCCAGCTCCTTTCATTCAGTCAGTAGCTTCAAACATTTCTGGACGTTTTTCAATGGCAAAAATCAATGAATATTGTAAATGCACAAACAGTAATATCTCCACATTGCAAGGTGAAATTCTGAAATTTTTTGCTTTTTCCTGTTAATCCTAGCATGATAAAGAAGATTCAAAGAGAGTGAGATGCCAGCTCCTTTCATTCAGTCAGTAGCTTCAAACATTTCTGGTATATGAAAAACATGTTTTTCAATGGCAAAAATCAATGAATATTGTAAATGCACAAACAGTAATATCTCCACATTGCAAGGTGAAATTCTGAAATTTTTTGCTTTTTCCTGTTAATCCTAGCATGATAAAGAAGATTCAAAGAGAGTGAGATGCCAGCTCCTTTCATTCAGTCAGTAGCTTCAAACATTTCTGGTATATGAAAAACATGTTTTTCAATGGCAAAAATCAATGAATATTGTAAATGCACAAACAGTAATATCTCCACATTGCAAGGTGCAATTCTGAAATTTTTTGCTTTTTCCTGCTAATCCTAGCATGATAAAGAAGATTCAAAGAGAGTGAGATGCCAGCTCCTTTCATTCAGTCAGTAGCTTCAATCATTTCTGGACATTTTTCAATGGCAAAAATCAATGAATATTGTAAATGCACAAACAGTAATTTCTCCGCATTGCAAGGTGCAATTCTGAAATTTTTTGCTTTTTCCTGCTCCTCTTAGCATGATAAAGAAGATTCAAAGAGAGTGAGATGCCAGCTCCTTTCATTCAGTCAGTAGCTTCAAACATTTCTGGACGTTTTTCAATGGCAAAAATCAATGAATATTGTAAATGCACAAACAGTAATATCTCCACATTGCAAGGTGCAATTCTGAAATTTTTTGCTTTTTCCTGTTAATCCTAGCATGATAAAGAAGATTCAAAGAGAGTGAGATGCCAGCTCCTTTCATTCAGTCAGTAGCTTCAAACATTTCTGGTATATGAAAAACATGTTTTTCAATGGCAAAAATCAATGAATATTGTAAATGCACAAACAGTAATATCTCCACATTGCAAGGTGCAATTCTGAAATTTTTTGCTTTTTCCTGCTAATCCTAGCATGATAAAGAAGATTCAAAGAGAGTGAGATGCCAGCTCCTTTCATTCAGTCAGTAGCTTCAAACATTTCTGGTATATGAAAAACACATGTTTTTCAATGGCAAAAATCAATGAATATTGTAAATGCACAAACAGTAATATCTCCACATTGCAAGGTGCAATTCTGAATTTTTTTGCTTTTTCCTGCTAATCCTAGCATGATAAAGAAGATTCAAAGAGAGTGAGATGCCAGCTCCTTTCATTCAGTCAGTAGCTTCAAACATTTCTGGTATATGAAAAACATGTTTTTCAATGGCAAAAATCAATGAATATTGTAAATGCACAAACAGTAATATCTCCACATTGCAAGGTGCAATTCTGAAATTTTTAGCTTTTTCCTGTTAATCCTAGCATGATAAAGAAGATTCAAAGAGAGTGAGATGCCAGCTCCTTTCATTCAGTCAGTAGCTTCAAACATTTCTGGACGTTTTTCAATGGCAAAAATCAATGAATATTGTAAATGCACAAACAGTAATATCTCCACATTGCAAGGTGCAATTCTGAAATTTTTTGCTTTTTCCTGTTAATCCTAGCATGATAAAGAAGATTCAAAGAGAGTGAGATGCCAGCTCCTTTCATTCAGTCAGTAGCTTCAAACATTTCTGGTATATGAAAAACATGTTTTTCAATGGCAAAAATCAATGAATATTGTAAATGCACAAACAGTAATATCTCCACATTGCAAGGTGCAATTCTGAAATTTTTTGCTTTTTCCTGCTAATCCTAGCATGATAAAGAAGATTCAAAGAGAGTGAGATGCCAGCTCCTTTCATTCAGTCAGTAGCTTCAAACATTTCTGGACGTTTTTCAATGGCAAAAATCAATGAATATTGTAAATGCACAAACAGTAATATCTCCACATTGCAAGGTGAAATTCTGAAATTTTTTGCTTTTTCCTGTTAATCCTAGCATGATAAAGAAGATTCAAAGAGAGTGAGATGCCAGCTCCTTTCATTCAGTCAGTAGCTTCAAACATTTCTGGTATATGAAAAACATGTTTTTCAATGGCAAAAATCAATGAATATTGTAAATGCACAAACAGTAATATCTCCACATTGCAAGGTGAAATTCTGAAATTTTTTGCTTTTTCCTGTTAATCCTAGCATGATAAAGAAGATTCAAAGAGAGTGAGATGCCAGCTCCTTTCATTCAGTCAGTAGCTTCAAACATTTCTGGTATATGAAAAACATGTTTTTCAATGGCAAAAATCAATGAATATTGTAAATGCACAAACAGTAATATCTCCACATTGCAAGGTGCAATTCTGAAATTTTTTGCTTTTTCCTGCTAATCCTAGCATGATAAAGAAGATTCAAAGAGAGTGAGATGCCAGCTCCTTTCATTCAGTCAGTAGCTTCAATCATTTCTGGACATTTTTCAATGGCAAAAATCAATGAATATTGTAAATGCACAAACAGTAATTTCTCCGCATTGCAAGGTGCAATTCTGAAATTTTTTGCTTTTTCCTGCTCCTCTTAGCATGATAAAGAAGATTCAAAGAGAGTGAGATGACAGCTCCTTTCATTCAGTCAGTAGCTTCAATCATTTCTGGACGTTTTTCAATGGCAAAAATCAATGAATATTGTAAATGCACAAACAGTAATTTCTCCGCATTGCAAGGTGCAATTCTGAAATTTTTTGCTTTTTCCTGCTCCTCTTAGCATGATAAAGAAGATTCAAAGAGAGTGAGATGCCAGCTCCTTTCATTCAGTCAGTAGCTTCAAACATTTCTGGTATATGAAAAACATGTTTTTCAATGGCAAAAATCAATGAATATTGTAAATGCACAAACAGTAATATCTCCACATTGCAAGGTGCAATTCTGAAATTCTTTGCTTTTTCCTGCTAATCCTAGCATGATAAAGAAGATTCAAAGAGAGTGAGATGCCAGCTCCTTTCATTCAGTCAGTAGCTTCAAACATTTCTGGTATATGAAAAACATGTTTTTCAATGGCAAAAATCAATGAATATTGTAAATGCACAAACAGTAATATCTCCACATTGCAAGGTGCAATTCTGAAATTTTTAGCTTTTTCCTGTTAATCCTAGCATGATAAAGAAGATTCAAAGAGAGTGAGTTGCCAGCTCCTTTCATTCAGTCAGTAGCTTCAATCATTTCTGGACATTTTTCAATGGCAAAAATCAATGAATATTGTAAATGCACAAACAGTAATTTCTCCGCATTGCAAGGTGCAATTCTGAAATTTTTTGCTTTTTCCTGCTCCTCTTAGCATGATAAAGAAGATTCAAAGAGAGTGAGATGACAGCTCCTTTCATTCAGTCAGTAGCTTCAATCATTTCTGGACGTTTTTCAATGGCAAAAATCAATGAATATTGTAAATGCACAAACAGTAATTTCTCCGCATTGCAAGGTGCAATTCTGAAATTTTTTGCTTTTTCCTGCTCCTCTTAGCATGATAAAGAAGATTCAAAGAGAGTGAGATGCCAGCTCCTTTCATTCAGTCAGTAGCTTCAAACATTTCTGGTATATGAAAAACATGTTTTTCAATGGCAAAAATCAATGAATATTGTAAATGCACAAACAGTAATATCTCCACATTGCAAGGTGCAATTCTGAAATTCTTTGCTTTTTCCTGCTAATCCTAGCATGATAAAGAAGATTCAAAGAGAGTGAGATGCCAGCTCCTTTCATTCAGTCAGTAGCTTCAAACATTTCTGGTATATGAAAAACATGTTTTTCAATGGCAAAAATCAATGAATATTGTAAATGCACAAACAGTAATATCTCCACATTTCAAGGTGCAATTCTGAAATTTTTAGCTTTTTCCTGTTAATCCTAGCATGATAAAGAAGACTCAAAGAGAGTGAGATGCCAGCTCCTTTCATTCAGTCAGTAGCTTCAAACATTTCTGGACGTTTTTCAATGGCAAAAATCAATGAATATTGTAAATGCACAAACAGTAATATCTCCACATTGCAAGGTGCAATTCTGAAATTTTTTGCTTTTTCCTGTTAATCCTAGCATGATAAAGAAGATTCAAAGAGAGTGAGATGCCAGCTCCTTTCATTCAGTCAGTAGCTTCAAACATTTCTGGTATATGAAAAACATGTTTTTCAATGGCAAAAATCAATGAATATTGTAAATGCACAAACAGTAATATCTCCACATTGCAAGGTGCAATTCTGAAATTTTTTGCTTTTTCCTGCTAATCCTAGCATGATAAAGAAGATTCAAAGAGAGTGAGATGCCAGCTCCTTTCATTCAGTCAGTAGCTTCAAACATTTCTGGTATATGAAAAACATGTTTTTCAATGGCAAAAATCAATGAATATTGTAAATGCACAAACAGTAATATCTCCACATTGCAAGGTGCAATTCTGAAATTTTTTGCTTTTTCCTGCTAATCCTAGCATGATAAAGAAGATTCAAAGAGATTGAGATGCCAGCTCCTTTCATTCAGTCAGTAGCTTCAAACATTTCTGGACGTTTGTCAATGGCAAAAATCAATGAATATTGTAAATGCACAAACAGTAATATCTCCACATTGCAAGGTGCAATTCTGAAATTTTTTGCTTTTTCCTGTTAATCCTAGCATGATAAAGAAGATTCAAAGAGAGTGAGATGCCAGCTCCTTTCATTCAGTCAGTAGCTTCAAACATTTCTGGACGTTTTTCAATGGCAAAAATCAATGAATATTGTAAATGCACAAACAGTAATATCTCCACATTGCAAGGTGCAATTCTGAAATTTTTTGCTTTTTCCTGTTAATCCTAGCATGATAAAGAAGATTCAAAGAGAGTGAGATGCCAGCTCCTTTCATTCAGTCAGTAGCTTCAAACATTTCTGGTATATGAAAAACATGTTTTTCAATGGCAAAAATCAATGAATATTGTAAATGCACAAACAGTAATATCTCCACATTGCAAGGTGCAATTCTGAAATTTTTTGCTTTTTCCTGTTAATCCTAGCATGATAAAGAAGATTCAAAGAGAGTGAGATGCCAGCTCCTTTCATTCAGTCAGTAGCTTCAAACATTTCTGGTATATGAAAAACATGTTTTTCAATGGCAAAAATCAATGAATATTTTAAATGCACAAACAGTAATATCTCCACATTGCAAGGTGCAATTCTGAAATTTTTTGCTTTTTCCTGCTAATCCTAGCATGATAAAGAAGATTCAAAGAGAGTGAGATGCCAGCTCCTTTCATTCAGTCAGTAGCTTCAAACATTTCTGGACGTTTTTCAATGGCAAAAATCAATGAATATTGTAAATGCACAAACAGTAATATCTCCACATTGCAAGGTGCAATTCTGAAATTTTTTGCTTTTTCCTGTTAATCCTAGCATGATAAAGAAGATTCAAAGAGAGTGAGATGCCAGCTCCTTTCATTCAGTCAGTAGCTTCAAACATTTCTGGTATATGAAAAACATGTTTTTCAATGGCAAAAATCAATGAATATTGTAAATGCACAAACAGTAATATCTCCACATTGCAAGGTGCAATTCTGAAATTTTTTGCTTTTTCCTGTTAATCCTAGCATGATAAAGAAGATTCAAAGAGAGTGACATGCCAGCTCCTTTCATTCAGTCAGTAGCTTCAAACATTTCTGGTATATGAAAAACATGTTTTTCAATGGCAAAAATCAATGAATATTGTAAATGCACAAACAGTAATATCTCCACATTGCAAGGTGCAATTCTGAAATTTTTTGCTTTTTCCTGCTAATCCTAGCATGATAAAGAAGATTCAAAGAGAGTGAGATGCCAGCTCCTTTCATTCAGTCAGTAGCTTCAAACATTTCTGGACGTTTTTCAATGGCAAAAATCAATGAATATTGTAAATGCACAAACAGTAATATCTCCACATTGCAAGGTGCAATTCTGAAATTTTTTGCTTTTTCCTGCTCCTCTTAGCATGATAAAGAAGATTCAAAGAGAGTGAGATGCCAGCTCCTTTCATTCAGTCAGTAGCTTCAAACATTTCTGGTATATGAAAAACATGTTTTTCAATGGCAAAAATCAATGAATATTGTAAATGCACAAACAGTAATATCTCCACATTGCAAGGTGCAATTCTGAAATTCTTTGCTTTTTCCTGCTAATCCTAGCATGATAAAGAAGATTCAAAGAGAGTGAGATGCCAGCTCCTTTCATTCAGTCAGTAGCTTCAAACATTTCTGGTATATGAAAAACATGTTTTTCAATGGCAAAAATCAATGAATATTGTAAATGCACAAACAGTAATATCTCCACATTGCAAGGTGCAATTCTGAAATTTTTAGCTTTTTCCTGTTAATCCTAGCATGATAAAGAAGATTCAAAGAGAGTGAGTTGCCAGCTCCTTTCATTCAGTCAGTAGCTTCAATCATTTCTGGACATTTTTCAATGGCAAAAATCAATGAATATTGTAAATGCACAAACAGTAATTTCTCCGCATTGCAAGGTGCAATTCTGAAATTTTTTGCTTTTTCCTGCTCCTCTTAGCATGATAAAGAAGATTCAAAGAGAGTGAGATGACAGCTCCTTTCATTCAGTCAGTAGCTTCAATCATTTCTGGACGTTTTTCAATGGCAAAAATCAATGAATATTGTAAATGCACAAACAGTAATTTCTCCGCATTGCAAGGTGCAATTCTGAAATTTTTTGCTTTTTCCTGCTCCTCTTAGCATGATAAAGAAGATTCAAAGAGAGTGAGATGCCAGCTCCTTTCATTCAGTCAGTAGCTTCAAACATTTCTGGTATATGAAAAACATGTTTTTCAATGGCAAAAATCAATGAATATTGTAAATGCACAAACAGTAATATCTCCACATTGCAAGGTGCAATTCTGAAATTCTTTGCTTTTTCCTGCTAATCCTAGCATGATAAAGAAGATTCAAAGAGAGTGAGATGCCAGCTCCTTTCATTCAGTCAGTAGCTTCAAACATTTCTGGTATATGAAAAACATGTTTTTCAATGGCAAAAATCAATGAATATTGTAAATGCACAAACAGTAATATCTCCACATTTCAAGGTGCAATTCTGAAATTTTTAGCTTTTTCCTGTTAATCCTAGCATGATAAAGAAGACTCAAAGAGAGTGAGATGCCAGCTCCTTTCATTCAGTCAGTAGCTTCAAACATTTCTGGACGTTTTTCAATGGCAAAAATCAATGAATATTGTAAATGCACAAACAGTAATATCTCCACATTGCAAGGTGCAATTCTGAAATTTTTTGCTTTTTCCTGTTAATCCTAGCATGATAAAGAAGATTCAAAGAGAGTGAGATGCCAGCTCCTTTCATTCAGTCAGTAGCTTCAAACATTTCTGGTATATGAAAAACATGTTTTTCAATGGCAAAAATCAATGAATATTGTAAATGCACAAACAGTAATATCTCCACATTGCAAGGTGCAATTCTGAAATTTTTTGCTTTTTCCTGCTAATCCTAGCATGATAAAGAAGATTCAAAGAGAGTGAGATGCCAGCTCCTTTCATTCAGTCAGTAGCTTCAAACATTTCTGGTATATGAAAAACATGTTTTTCAATGGCAAAAATCAATGAATATTGTAAATGCACAAACAGTAATATCTCCACATTGCAAGGTGCAATTCTGAAATTTTTTGCTTTTTCCTGCTAATCCTAGCATGATAAAGAAGATTCAAAGAGATTGAGATGCCAGCTCCTTTCATTCAGTCAGTAGCTTCAAACATTTCTGGACGTTTGTCAATGGCAAAAATCAATGAATATTGTAAATGCACAAACAGTAATATCTCCACATTGCAAGGTGCAATTCTGAAATTTTTTGCTTTTTCCTGTTAATCCTAGCATGATAAAGAAGATTCAAAGAGAGTGAGATGCCAGCTCCTTTCATTCAGTCAGTAGCTTCAAACATTTCTGGACGTTTTTCAATGGCAAAAATCAATGAATATTGTAAATGCACAAACAGTAATATCTCCACATTGCAAGGTGCAATTCTGAAATTTTTTGCTTTTTCCTGTTAATCCTAGCATGATAAAGAAGATTCAAAGAGAGTGAGATGCCAGCTCCTTTCATTCAGTCAGTAGCTTCAAACATTTCTGGTATATGAAAAACATGTTTTTCAATGGCAAAAATCAATGAATATTGTAAATGCACAAACAGTAATATCTCCACATTGCAAGGTGCAATTCTGAAATTTTTTGCTTTTTCCTGTTAATCCTAGCATGATAAAGAAGATTCAAAGAGAGTGAGATGCCAGCTCCTTTCATTCAGTCAGTAGCTTCAAACATTTCTGGTATATGAAAAACATGTTTTTCAATGGCAAAAATCAATGAATATTTTAAATGCACAAACAGTAATATCTC
The DNA here is from genome assembly GCF_046119375.1 of Phyllobates terribilis. NCBI lineage: Eukaryota > Metazoa > Chordata > Amphibia > Anura > Dendrobatidae > Phyllobates > Phyllobates terribilis. The sequence goes on from NW_027364431.1 coordinate 14,623, forward strand.
CACATTGCAAGGTGCAATTCTGAAATTTTTTGCTTTTTCCTGCTAATCCTAGCATGATAAAGAAGATTCAAAGAGAGTGAGATGCCAGCTCCTTTCATTCAGTCAGTAGCTTCAAACATTTCTGGACGTTTTTCAATGGCAAAAATCAATGAATATTGTAAATGCACAAACAGTAATATCTCCACATTGCAAGGTGCAATTCTGAAATTTTTTGCTTTTTCCTGTTAATCCTAGCATGATAAAGAAGATTCAAAGAGAGTGAGATGCCAGCTCCTTTCATTCAGTCAGTAGCTTCAAACATTTCTGGTATATGAAAAACATGTTTTTCAATGGCAAAAATCAATGAATATTGTAAATGCACAAACAGTAATATCTCCACATTGCAAGGTGCAATTCTGAAATTTTTTGCTTTTTCCTGTTAATCCTAGCATGATAAAGAAGATTCAAAGAGAGTGACATGCCAGCTCCTTTCATTCAGTCAGTAGCTTCAAACATTTCTGGTATATGAAAAACATGTTTTTCAATGGCAAAAATCAATGAATATTGTAAATGCACAAACAGTAATATCTCCACATTGCAAGGTGCAATTCTGAAATTTTTTGCTTTTTCCTGCTAATCCTAGCATGATAAAGAAGATTCAAAGAGAGTGAGATGCCAGCTCCTTTCATTCAGTCAGTAGCTTCAAACATTTCTGGACGTTTTTCAATGGCAAAAATCAATGAATATTGTAAATGCACAAACAGTAATATCTCCACATTGCAAGGTGCAATTCTGAAATTTTTTGCTTTTTCCTGTTAATCCTAGCATGATAAAGAAGATTCAGAGTGAGATGCCAGCTCCTTTCATTCAGTCAGTAGCTTCAAACATTTCTGGTATATGAAAAACATGTTTTTCAATGGCAAAAATCAATGAATATTGTAAATGCACAAACAGTAATATCTCCACATTGCAAGGTGCAATTCTGAAATTTTTTGCTTTTTCCTGCTAATCCTAGCATGATAAAGAAGATTCAAAGAGAGTGAGATGCCAGCTCCTTTCATTCAGTCAGTAGCTTCAAACATTTCTGGTATATGAAAAACACATGTTTTTCAATGGCAAAAATCAATGAATATTGTAAATGCACAAACAGTAATATCTCCACATTGCAAGGTGCAATTCTGAAATTTTTTGCTTTTTCCTGCTAATCCTAGCATGATAAAGAAGATTCAAAGAGAGTGAGATGCCAGCTCCTTTCATTCAGTCAGTAGCTTCAAACATTTCTGGTATATGAAAAACATGTTTTTCAATGGCAAAAATCAATGAATATTGTAAATGCACAAACAGTAATATCTCCACATTGCAAGGTGCAATTCTGAAATTTTTAGCTTTTTCCTGTTAATCCTAGCATGATAAAGAAGATTCAAAGAGAGTGAGATGCCAGCTCCTTTCATTCAGTCAGTAGCTTCAAACATTTCTGGACGTTTTTCAATGGCAAAAATCAATGAATATTGTAAATGCACAAACAGTAATATCTCCACATTGCAAGGTGCAATTCTGAATTTTTTTGCTTTTTCCTGTTAATCCTAGCATGATAAAGAAGATTCAAAGAGAGTGAGATGCCAGCTCCTTTCATTCAGTCAGTAGCTTCAAACATTTCTGGTATATGAAAAACGTTTTTCAATGGCAAAAATCAATGAATATTGTAAATGCACAAACAGTAATATCTCCACATTGCAAGGTGCAATTCTGAAATTTTTTGCTTTTTCCTGCTAATCCTAGCATGATAAAGAAGATTCAACGAGAGTGAGATGCCAGCTCCTTTCATTCAGTCAGTAGCTTCAAACATTTCTGGTATATGAAAAACATGTTTTTCAATAGCAAAAATCAATGAATATTGTAAATGCACAAACAGTAATATCTCCACATTGCAAGGTGCAATTCTGAAATTTTTTGCTTTTTCCTGCTAATCCTAGCATGATAAAGAAGATTCAAAGAGAGTGAGATGCCAGCTCCTTTCATTCAGTCAGTAGCTTCAAACATTTCTGGTATATGAAAAACATGTTTTTCAATGGCAAAAATCAATGAAAATTGTAAATGCACAAACAGTAATATCTCCACATTGCAAGGTGAAATTCTGAAATTTTTTGCTTTTTCCTGTTAATCCTAGCATGATAAAGAAGATTCAAAGAGAGTGAGATGCCAGCTCCTTTCATTCAGTCAGTAGCTTCAAACATTTCTGGTATATGAAAAACATGTTTTTCAATGGCAAAAATCAATGAATATTGTAAATGCACAAACAGTAATATCTCCACATTGCAAGGTGCAATTCTGAAATTTTTTGCTTTTTCCTGCTAATCCTAGCATGATAAAGAAGATTCAAAGAGAGTGAGATGCCAGCTCCTTTCATTCAGTCAGTAGCTTCAATCATTTCTGGACATTTTTCAATGGCAAAAATCAATGAATATTGTAAATGCACAAAGAGTAATTTCTCCGCATTGCAAGGTGCAATTCTGAAATTTTTTGCTTTTTCCTGCTCCTCTTAGCATGATAAAGAAGATTCAAAGAGAGTGAGATGCCAGCTCCTTTCATTCAGTCAGTAGCTTCAAACATTTCTGGTATATGAAAAACATGTTTTTCAATGGCAAAAATCAATGAATATTGTAAATGCACAAACAGTAATATCTCCACATTGCAAGGTGCAATTCTGAAATTCTTTGCTTTTTCCTGCTAATCCTAGCATGATAAAGAAGATTCAAAGAGAGTGAGATGCCAGCTCCTTTCATTCAGTCAGTAGCTTCAAACATTTCTGGTATATGAAAAACATGTTTTTCAATGGCAAAAATCAATGAATATTGTAAATGCACAAACAGTAATATCTCCACATTTCAAGGTGCAATTCTGAAATTTTTAGCTTTTTCCTGTTAATCCTAGCATGATAAAGAAGACTCAAAGAGAGTGAGATGCCAGCTCCTTTCATTCAGTCAGTAGCTTCAAACATTTCTGGACGTTTTTCAATGGCAAAAATCAATGAATATTGTAAATGCACAAACAGTAATATCTCCACATTGCAAGGTGCAATTCTGAAATTTTTTGCTTTTTCCTGTTAATCCTAGCATGATAAAGAAGATTCAAAGAGAGTGAGATGCCAGCTCCTTTCATTCAGTCAGTAGCTTCAAACATTTCTGGTATATGAAAAACATGTTTTTCAATGGCAAAAATCAATGAATATTGTAAATGCACAAACAGTAATATCTCCACATTGCAAGGTGCAATTCTGAAATTTTTTGCTTTTTCCTGCTAATCCTAGCATGATAAAGAAGATTCAAAGAGAGTGAGATGCCAGCTCCTTTCATTCAGTCAGTAGCTTCAAACATTTCTGGTATATGAAAAACATGTTTTTCAATGGCAAAAATCAATGAATATTGTAAATGCACAAACAGTAATATCTCCACATTGCAAGGTGCAATTCTGAAATTTTTTGCTTTTTCCTGCTAATCCTAGCATGATAAAGAAGATTCAAAGAGATTGAGATGCCAGCTCCTTTCATTCAGTCAGTAGCTTCAAACATTTCTGGACGTTTTTCAATGGCAAAAATCAATGAATATTGTAAATGCACAAACAGTAATATCTCCACATTGCAAGGTGCAATTCTGAAATTTTTTGCTTTTTCCTGTTAATCCTAGCATGATAAAGAAGATTCAAAGAGAGTGAGATGCCAGCTCCTTTCATTCAGTCAGTAGCTTCAAACATTTCTGGACGTTTTTCAATGGCAAAAATCAATGAATATTGTAAATGCACAAACAGTAATATCTCCACATTGCAAGGTGCAATTCTGAAATTTTTTGCTTTTTCCTGTTAATCCTAGCATGATAAAGAAGATTCAAAGAGAGTGAGATGCCAGCTCCTTTCATTCAGTCAGTAGCTTCAAACATTTCTGGTATATGAAAAACATGTTTTTCAATGGCAAAAATCAATGAATATTGTAAATGCACAAACAGTAATATCTCCACATTGCAAGGTGCAATTCTGAAATTTTTTGCTTTTTCCTGTTAATCCTAGCATGATAAAGAAGATTCAAAGAGAGTGAGATGCCAGCTCCTTTCATTCAGTCAGTAGCTTCAAACATTTCTGGTATATGAAAAACATGTTTTTCAATGGCAAAAATCAATGAATATTTTAAATGCACAAACAGTAATATCTCCACATTGCAAGGTGCAATTCTGAAATTTTTTGCTTTTTCCTGCTAATCCTAGCATGATAAAGAAGATTCAAAGAGAGTGAGATGCCAGCTCCTTTCATTCAGTCAGTAGCTTCAAACATTTCTGGACGTTTTTCAATGGCAAAAATCAATGAATATTGTAAATGCACAAACAGTAATATCTCCACATTGCAAGGTGCAATTCTGAAATTTTTTGCTTTTTCCTGTTAATCCTAGCATGATAAAGAAGATTCAAAGAGAGTGAGATGCCAGCTCCTTTCATTCAGTCAGTAGCTTCAAACATTTCTGGTATATGAAAAACATGTTTTTCAATGGCAAAAATCAATGAATATTGTAAATGCACAAACAGTAATATCTCCACATTGCAAGGTGCAATTCTGAAATTTTTTGCTTTTTCCTGTTAATCCTAGCATGATAAAGAAGATTCAAAGAGAGTGACATGCCAGCTCCTTTCATTCAGTCAGTAGCTTCAAACATTTCTGGTATATGAAAAACATGTTTTTCAATGGCAAAAATCAATGAATATTGTAAATGCACAAACAGTAATATCTCCACATTGCAAGGTGCAATTCTGAAATTTTTTGCTTTTTCCTGCTAATCCTAGCATGATAAAGAAGATTCAAAGAGAGTGAGATGCCAGCTCCTTTCATTCAGTCAGTAGCTTCAAACATTTCTGGACGTTTTTCAATGGCAAAAATCAATGAATATTGTAAATGCACAAACAGTAATATCTCCACATTGCAAGGTGCAATTCTGAAATTTTTTGCTTTTTCCTGTTAATCCTAGCATGATAAAGAAGATTCAGAGTGAGATGCCAGCTCCTTTCATTCAGTCAGTAGCTTCAAACATTTCTGGTATATGAAAAACATGTTTTTCAATGGCAAAAATCAATGAATATTGTAAATGCACAAACAGTAATATCTCCACATTGCAAGGTGCAATTCTGAAATTTTTTGCTTTTTCCTGCTAATCCTAGCATGATAAAGAAGATTCAAAGAGAGTGAGATGCCAGCTCCTTTCATTCAGTCAGTAGCTTCAAACATTTCTGGTATATGAAAAACACATGTTTTTCAATGGCAAAAATCAATGAATATTGTAAATGCACAAAGAGTAATATCTCCACATTGCAAGGTGCAATTCTGAAATTTTTTGCTTTTTCCTGCTAATCCTAGCATGATAAAGAAGATTCAAAGAGAGTGAGATGCCAGCTCCTTTCATTCAGTCAGTAGCTTCAAACATTTCTGGTATATGAAAAACATGTTTTTCAATGGCAAAAATCAATGAATATTGTAAATGCACAAACAGTAATATCTCCACATTGCAAGGTGCAATTCTGAAATTTTTAGCTTTTTCCTGTTAATCCTAGCATGATAAAGAAGATTCAAAGAGAGTGAGATGCCAGCTCCTTTCATTCAGTCAGTAGCTTCAAACATTTCTGGACGTTTTTCAATGGCAAAAATCAATGAATATTGTAAATGCACAAACAGTAATATCTCCACATTGCAAGGTGCAATTCTGAAATTTTTTGCTTTTTCCTGTTAATCCTAGCATGATAAAGAAGATTCAAAGAGAGTGAGATGCCAGCTCCTTTCATTCAGTCAGTAGCTTCAAACATTTCTGGTATATGAAAAACGTTTTTCAATGGCAAAAATCAATGAATATTGTAAATGCACAAACAGTAATATCTCCACATTGCAAGGTGCAATTCTGAAATTTTTTGCTTTTTCCTGCTAATCCTAGCATGATAAAGAAGATTCAAAGAGAGTGAGATGCCAGCTAGTTTCATTCAGTCAGTAGCTTCAAACATTTCTGGTATATGAAAAACATGTTTTTCAATAGCAAAAATCAATGAATATTGTAAATGCACAAACAGTAATATCTCCACATTGCAAGGTGCAATTCTGAAATTTTTTGCTTTTTCCTGCTAATCCTAGCATGATAAAGAAGATTCAAAGAGAGTGAGATGCCAGCTCCTTTCATTCAGTCAGTAGCTTCAAACATTTCTGGTATATGAAAAACATGTTTTTCAATGTCAAAAATCAATGAATATTGTAAATGCACAAACAGTAATATCTCCACATTGCAAGGTGAAATTCTGAAATTTTTTGCTTTTTCCTGTTAATCCTAGCATGATAAAGAAGATTCAAAGAGAGTGAGATGCCAGCTCCTTTCATTCAGTCAGTAGCTTCAAACATTTCTGGTATATGAAAAACATGTTTTTCAATGGCAAAAATCAATGAATATTGTAAATGCACAAACAGTAATATCTCCACATTGCAAGGTGCAATTCTGAAATTTTTTGCTTTTTCCTGCTAATCCTAGCATGATAAAGAAGATTCAAAGAGAGTGAGATGCCAGCTCCTTTCATTCAGTCAGTAGCTTCAATCATTTCTGGACATTTTTCAATGGCAAAAATCAATGAATATTGTAAATGCACAAACAGTAATTTCTCCGCATTGCAAGGTGCAATTCTGAAATTTTTTGCTTTTTCCTGCTCCTCTTAGCATGATAAAGAAGATTCAAAGAGAGTGAGATGACAGCTCCTTTCATTCAGTCAGTAGCTTCAATCATTTCTGGACGTTTTTCAATGGCAAAAATCAATGAATATTGTAAATGCACAAACAGTAATTTCTCCGCATTGCAAGGTGCAATTCTGAAATTTTTTGCTTTTTCCTGCTCCTCTTAGCATGATAAAGAAGATTCAAAGAGAGTGAGGTGCCAGCTCCTTTCATTCAGTCAGGAGCTTCAAACATTTCTGGTATATGAATAACATGTTTTTCAATGGCAAAAATCAATGAATATTGTAAATGCACAAACAGTAATTTCTCCGCATTGCAAGGTGCAATTCTGAAATTTTTTGCTTTTTCCTGCTCCTCTTAGCATGATAAAGAAGATTCAAAGAGAGTGAGATGCCAGCTCCTTTCATTCAGTCAGTAGCTTCAATCATTTCTGGACGTTTTTCAATGGCAAAAATCAATGAATATTGTAAATGCACAAACAGTAATTTCTCCGCATTGCAAGGTGCAATTCTGAAATTTTTTGCTTTTTCCTGCTCCTCTTAGCATGATAAACAAGATTCAAAGAGAGTGAGATGCCAGCTCCTTTCATTCAGTCAGTAGCTTCAATCATTTCTGGACGTTTTTCAATGGCAAAAATCATTGAATATTGTAAATGCACAAACAGTAATTTCTCCGCATTGCAAGGTGCATTCTGAAATTTTTTACTTTTTCCTGCTCCTCTTAGCATGATAAAGAAGATTCAAAGAGAGTGAGATGCCAGCTCCTTTCATTCAGTCAGTAGCTTCAATCATTTCTGGTATATGAATAACATGATGTTTTTCATTCGCAAAAATCAATGAATATTGTAAATGCACAAACAGTAATTTCTCCGCATTGCAAGGTGCAATTCTGAAATTTTTTGCTTTTTCCTGCTCCTCTTAGCATGATAAAGAAGATTCAAAGAGAGTGAGATGCCAGCTCCTTTCATTCAGTCAGTAGCTTCAAACATTTCTGGTATATGAAAAACATGTTTTTCAATGGCAAAAATCAATGAATATTGTAAATGCACAAACAGTAATATCTCCACATTGCAAGGTGCAATTCTGAAATTTTTTGCTTTTTCCTGCTAATCCTAGCATGATAAAGAAGATTCAAAGAGAGTGAGATGCCAGCTCCTTTCATTCAGTCAGTAGCTTCAAACATTTCTGGACGTTTTTCAATGGCAAAAATCAATGAATATTGTAAATGCACAAACAGTAATATCTCCACATTGCAAGGTGCAATTCTGAAATTTTTTGCTTTTTCCTGTTAATCCTAGCATGATAAAGAAGATTCAGAGTGAGATGCCAGCTCCTTTCATTCAGTCAGTAGCTTCAAACATTTCTGGTATATGAAAAACATGTTTTTCAATGGCAAAAATCAATGAATATTGTAAATGCACAAACAGTAATATCTCCACATTGCAAGGTGCAATTCTGAAATTTTTTGCTTTTTCCTGCTAATCCTAGCATGATAAAGAAGATTCAAAGAGAGTGAGATGCCAGCTCCTTTCATTCAGTCAGTAGCTTCAAACATTTCTGGTATATGAAAAACACATGTTTTTCAATGGCAAAAATCAATGAATATTGTAAATGCACAAAGAGTAATATCTCCACATTGCAAGGTGCAATTCTGAAATTTTTTGCTTTTTCCTGCTAATCCTAGCATGATAAAGAAGATTCAAAGAGAGTGAGATGCCAGCTCCTTTCATTCAGTCAGTAGCTTCAAACATTTCTGGTATATGAAAAACATGTTTTTCAATGGCAAAAATCAATGAATATTGTAAATGCACAAACAGTAATATCTCCACATTGCAAGGTGCAATTCTGAAATTTTTAGCTTTTTCCTGTTAATCCTAGCATGATAAAGAAGATTCAAAGAGAGTGAGATGCCAGCTCCTTTCATTCAGTCAGTAGCTTCAAACATTTCTGGACGTTTTTCAATGGCAAAAATCAATGAATATTGTAAATGCACAAACAGTAATATCTCCACATTGCAAGGTGCAATTCTGAAATTTTTTGCTTTTTCCTGTTAATCCTAGCATGATAAAGAAGATTCAAAGAGAGTGAGATGCCAGCTCCTTTCATTCAGTCAGTAGCTTCAAACATTTCTGGTATATGAAAAACGTTTTTCAATGGCAAAAATCAATGAATATTGTAAATGCACAAACAGTAATATCTCCACATTGCAAGGTGCAATTCTGAAATTTTTTGCTTTTTCCTGCTAATCCTAGCATGATAAAGAAGATTCAAAGAGAGTGAGATGCCAGCTCCTTTCATTCAGTCAGTAGCTTCAAACATTTCTGGTATATGAAAAACATGTTTTTCAATAGCAAAAATCAATGAATATTGTAAATGCACAAACAGTAATATCTCCACATTGCAAGGTGCAATTCTGAAATTTTTTGCTTTTTCCTGCTAATCCTAGCATGATAAAGAAGATTCAAAGAGAGTGAGATGCCAGCTCCTTTCATTCAGTCAGTAGCTTCAAACATTTCTGGTATATGAAAAACATGTTTTTCAATGTCAAAAATCAATGAATATTGTAAATGCACAAACAGTAATATCTCCACATTGCAAGGTGAAATTCTGAAATTTTTTGCTTTTTCCTGTTAATCCTAGCATGATAAAGAAGATTCAAAGAGAGTGAGATGCCAGCTCCTTTCATTCAGTCAGTAGCTTCAAACATTTCTGGTATATGAAAAACATGTTTTTCAATGGCAAAAATCAATGAATATTGTAAATGCACAAACAGTAATATCTCCACATTGCAAGGTGCAATTCTGAAATTTTTTGCTTTTTCCTGCTAATCCTAGCATGATAAAGAAGATTCAAAGAGAGTGAGATGCCAGCTCCTTTCATTCAGTCAGTAGCTTCAATCATTTCTGGACATTTTTCAATGGCAAAAATCAATGAATATTGTAAATGCACAAACAGTAATTTCTCCGCATTGCAAGGTGCAATTCTGAAATTTTTTGCTTTTTCCTGCTCCTCTTAGCATGATAAAGAAGATTCAAAGAGAGTGAGATGACAGCTCCTTTCATTCAGTCAGTAGCTTCAATCATTTCTGGACGTTTTTCAATGGCAAAAATCAATGAATATTGTAAATGCACAAACAGTAATTTCTCCGCATTGCAAGGTGCAATTCTGAAATTTTTTGCTTTTTCCTGCTCCTCTTAGCATGATAAAGAAGATTCAAAGAGAGTGAGGTGCCAGCTCCTTTCATTCAGTCAGGAGCTTCAAACATTTCTGGTATATGAATAACATGTTTTTCAATGGCAAAAATCAATGAATATTGTAAATGCACAAACAGTAATTTCTCCGCATTGCAAGGTGCAATTCTGAAATTTTTTGCTTTTTCCTGCTCCTCTTAGCATGATAAAGAAGATTCAAAGAGAGTGAGATGCCAGCTCCTTTCATTCAGTCAGTAGCTTCAATCATTTCTGGACGTTTTTCAATGGCAAAAATCAATGAATATTGTAAATGCACAAACAGTAATTTCTCCGCATTGCAAGGTGCAATTCTGAAATTTTTTGCTTTTTCCTGCTCCTCTTAGCATGATAAACAAGATTCAAAGAGAGTGAGATGCCAGCTCCTTTCATTCAGTCAGTAGCTTCAATCATTTCTGGACGTTTTTCAATGGCAAAAATCATTGAATATTGTAAATGCACAAACAGTAATTTCTCCGCATTGCAAGGTGCATTCTGAAATTTTTTACTTTTTCCTGCTCCTCTTAGCATGATAAAGAAGATTCAAAGAGAGTGAGATGCCAGCTCCTTTCATTCAGTCAGTAGCTTCAATCATTTCTGGTATATGAATAACATGATGTTTTTCATTCGCAAAAATCAATGAATATTGTAAATGCACAAACAGTAATTTCTCCGCATTGCAAGGTGCAATTCTGAAATTTTTTGCTTTTTCCTGCTCCTCTTAGCATGATAAAGAAGATTCAAAGAGAGTGAGATGCCAGCTCCTTTCATTCAGTCAGTAGCTTCAATCATTTCTGGATGTTTTTCAATGGCAAAAATCAATGAATATTGTAAATGCACAAACAGTAATTTCTCCGCATTGCAAGGTGCAATTCTGAAATTTTTTGCTTTTTCCTGCTCCTCTTAGCATGATAAAGAAGATTCAAAGAGAGTGAGATGCCAGCTCCTTTCCTTCAGTCAGTAGCTTCAATCATTTCTGGTATATGAATAACATGATGTTTTTCAATGGCAAAAATCAATGAATTTTGTAAATGCACAAACAGTAATTTCTCCGCATTGCAAGGCGCAATTCTGAAATTTTTTGCTTTTTCCTGCTCCTCTTAGCATGATAAAGAAGATTCAAAGAGAGTGAGATGCCAGCTCCTTTCATTCAGTCAGTAGCTTCAATCATTTCTGGACATTTTTCAATGGCAAAAATCAATGAATATTGTAAATGCACAAACAGTAATTTCTCCGCATTGCAAGGTGCAATTCTGAAATTTTTTGCTTTTTCCTGCTCCTCTTAGCATGATAAAGAAGATTCAAAGAGAGTGAGATGCCAGCTCCTTTCATTCAGTCAGTAGCTTCAATCATTTCTGGACGTTTTTCAATGGCAAAAATCAATGAATATTGTAAATGCACAAACAGTAATTTCTCCGCATTGCAAGGTGCAATTCTGAAATTTTTTGCTTTTTCCTGCTCCTCTTAGCATGATAAAGAAGATTCAAAGAGAGTGAGATGCCAGCTCCTTTCATTCAGTCAGTACCTTCAATCATTTCTGGACGTTTTTCAATGGCAAAAATCAATGAATATTGTAAATGCACAAACAGTAATTTCTCCGCATTGTAAGGTGCAATTCTGAAATTTTTTGCTTTTTCCTGCTCCTCTTAGCATGATAAAGAAGATTCAAAGAGAGTGAGATGCCAGCTCCTTTCATTCAGTCAGTAGCTTCAATCATTTCTGGACGTTTTTCAATGGCAAAAATCAATGAATATTGTAAATGCACAAACTGTAATTTCTCCGCATTGCAAGGTGCATTTCTGAAATTTTTTGCTTTTTCCTGCTCCTCTTAGCATGATAAAGAAGATTCAAAGAGAGCGAGATGCCAGCTCCTTTCATTCTGTCAGTAGCTTCAATCATTTCTGGTATATGAATAACATGATGTTTTTCAATAGCAAAAATCAATGAATATTGTAAATGCACAAACAGTAATTTCTCCGCATTGCAAGGTGCAATTCTGAAATTTTTTGCTTTTTCCTGCTCCTCTTAGCATGATAAACAAGATTCAAAGAGAGTGAGATGCCAGCTCCTTTCATTCAGTCAGTAGCTTCAATCATTTCTGGACATTTTTCAATGGCAAAAATCAATGAATATTGTAAATGCACAAACAGTAATTTCTCCGCATTGCAAGGTGCAATTCTGAAATTTTTTGCTTTTTCCTGCTCCTCTTAGCATGATAAACAAGATTCAAAGAGAGTGAGATGCCATCTCCTTTCATTCAGTCAGTAGCTTCAATCATTTCTGGACGTTTTTCAATGGCAAAAATCAATGAATATTGTAAATGCACAAACAGTAATTTCTCCGCATTGCAAGGTGCAATTCTGAAATTTTTTGCTTTTTCCTGCTCCTCTTAGCATGATAAAGAAGATTCAAAGAGAGTGAGATGCCAGCTCCTTTCATTCAGTCAGTAGCTTCAATCATTTCTGGTATATGAATAACATGATGTTTTTCAATGGCAAAAATCAATGAATATTGTAAATGCACAAACAGTAATTTCTCCGCATTGCAAGGTGCAATTCTGAAATTTTTTGCTTTTTCCTGCTCCTCTTAGCATGATAAAGAAGATTCAAAGAGAGTGAGATGCCAGCTCCTTTCATTCAGTCAGTAGCTTCAATCATTTCTGGACGTTTTTCAATGGCAAAAATCAATGAATATTGTGAATGCACAAACAGTAATTTCTCCGCATTGCAAGGTGCAATTCTGAAATTTTTTGCTTTTTCCTGCTCCTCTTAGCATGATAAACAAGATTCAAAGAGAGTGAGATGCCAGCTCCTTTCATTCAGTCAGTAGCTTCAATCATTTCTGGACGTTTTTCAATGGCAAAAATCATTGAATATTGTAAATGCACAAACAGTAATTTCTCCGCATTGCAAGGTGCAATTCTGAAATTTTTTACTTTTTCCTGCTCCTCTTAGCATGATAAAGAAGATTCAAAGAGAGTGAGATGCCAGCTCCTTTCATTCAGTCAGTAGCTTCAATCATTTCTGGTATATGAATAACATGATGTTTTTCAATCGCAAAAATCAATGAATATTGTAAATGCACAAACAGTAATTTCTCCGCATTGCAAGGTGCAATTCTGAAATTTTTTGCTTTTTCCTGCTCCTCTTAGCATGATAAAGAAGATTCAAAGAGAGTGAGATGCCAGCTCCTTTCCTTCAGTCAGTAGCTTCAATCATTTCTGGTATATGAATAACATGATGTTTTTCAATGGCAAAAATCAATGAATTTTGTAAATGCACAAACAATAATTTCTCCGCATTGCAAGGCGCAATTCTGAAATTTTTTGCTTTTTCCTGCTCCTCTTAGCATGATAAAGAAGATTCAAAGAGAGTGAGATGCCAGCTCCTTTCATTCAGTCAGTAGCTTCAATCATTTCTGGACATTTTTCAATGGCAAAAATCAATGAATATTGTAAATGCACAAACAGTAATTTCTCCGCATTGCAAGGTTCAATTCTGAAATTTTTTGCTTTTTCCTGCTCCTCTTAGCATGATAAAGAAGATTCAAAGAGAGTGAGATGCCATCTCCTTTCATTCAGTCAGTAGCTTCAATCATTTCTGGACGTTTTTCAATGGCAAAAATCAATGAATATTGTAAATGCACAAACTGTAATTTCTCCGCATTGCAAGGTGCATTTCTGAAATTTTTTGCTTTTTCCTGCTCCTCTTAGCATGATAAAGAAGATTCAAAGAGAGCGAGATGCCAGCTCCTTTCATTCTGTCAGTAGCTTCAATCATTTCTGGTATATGAATAACATGATGTTTTTCAATAGCAAAAATCAATGAATATTGTAAATGCACAAACAGTAATTTCTCCGCATTGCAAGGTGCAATTCTGAAATTTTTTGCTTTTTCCTGCTCCTCTTAGCATGATAAAGAAGATTCAAAGAGAGTGAGATGCCAGCTCCTTTCATTCAGTCAGTAGCTTCAATCATTTCTGGACATTTTTCAATGGCAAAAATCAATGAATATTGTAAATGCACAAACAGTAATTTCTCCGCATTGCAAGGTGCAATTCTGAAATTTTTTGCTTTTTCCTGCTCCTCTTAGCATGATAAACAAGATTCAAAGAGAGTGAGATGCCATCTCCTTTCATTCAGTCAGTAGCTTCAATCATTTCTGGACGTTTTTCAATGGCAAAAATCAATGAATATTGTAAATGCACAAACAGTAATTTCTCCGCATTGCAAGGTGCAATTCTGAAATTTTTTGCTTTTTCCTGCTCCTCTTAGCATGATAAAGAAGATTCAAAGAGAGTGAGATGCCAGCTCCTTTCATTCAGTCAGTAGCTTCAATCATTTCTGGTATATGAATAACATGATGTTTTTCAATGGCAAAAATCAATGAATATTGTAAATGCACAAACAGTAATTTCTCCGCATTGCAAGGTGCAATTCTGAAATTTTTTGCTTTTTCCTGCTCCTCTTAGCATGATAAAGAAGATTCAAAGAGAGTGAGATGCCAGCTCCTTTCATTCAGTCAGTAGCTTCAATCATTTCTGGACGTTTTTCAATGGCAAAAATCAATGAATATTGTAAATGCACAAACAGTAATTTCTCCGCATTGCAAGGTGCAATTCTGAAATTTTTTGCTTTTTCCTGCTCCTCTTAGCATGATAAACAAGATTCAAAGAGAGTGAGATGCCAGCTCCTTTCATTCAGTCAGTAGCTTCAATCATTTCTGGACGTTTTTCAATGGCAAAAATCATTGAATATTGTAAATGCACAAACAGTAATTTCTCCGCATTGCAAGGTGCAATTCTGAAATTTTTTACTTTTTCCTGCTCCTCTTAGCATGATAAAGAAGATTCAAAGAGAGTGAGATGCCAGCTCCTTTCATTCAGTCAGTACCTTCAATCATTTCTGGACGTTTTTCAATGGCAAAAATCAATGAATATTGTAAATGCACAAACAGTAATTTCTCCGCATTGCAAGGTGCAATTCTGAAATTTTTTGCTTTTTCCTGCTCCTCTTAGCATGATAAAGAAGATTCAAAGAGAGTGAGATGCCAGCTCCTTTCATTCAGTCAGTAGCTTCAATCATTTCTGGACGTTTTTCAATGGCAAAAATCAATGAATATTGTAAATGCACAAA
This sequence comes from Phyllobates terribilis, assembly GCF_046119375.1. Taxonomy (NCBI): domain Eukaryota; kingdom Metazoa; phylum Chordata; class Amphibia; order Anura; family Dendrobatidae; genus Phyllobates; species Phyllobates terribilis. The sequence goes on from NW_027364431.1 coordinate 29,700, forward strand.
CTGTAATTTCTCCGCATTGCAAGGTGCAATTCTGAAATTTTTTGCTTTTTCCTGCTCCTCTTAGCATGATAAAGAAGATTCAAAGAGATTGAGATGCCAGCTCCTTTCATTCAGTCAGTAGCTTCAATCATTTCTGGTATATGAATAACATGATGTTTTTCAATAGCAAAAATCAATGAATATTGTAAATGCACAAACAGTAATTTCTCCGCATTGCAAGGTGCAATTCTGAAATTTTTTGCTTTTTCCTGCTCCTCTTAGCATGATAAAGAAGATTCAAAGAGAGTGAGATGCCAGCTCCTTTCATTCAGTCAGTAGCTTCAATCATTTCTGGACGTTTTTCAATGGCAAAAATCAATGAATATTGTAAATGCACAAACAGTAATTTCTCCGCATTGCAAGGTGCAATTCTGAAATTTTTTGCTTTTTCCTGCTCCTCTTAGCATGATAAACAAGATTCAAAGAGAGTGAGATGCCAGCTCCTTTCATTCAGTCAGTAGCTTCAATCATTTCTGGACGTTTTTCAATGGCAAAAATCATTGAATATTGTAAATGCACAAACAGTAATTTCTCCGCATTGCAAGGTGCAATTCTGAAATTTTTTACTTTTTCCTGCTCCTCTTAGCATGATAAAGAAGATTCAAAGAGAGTGAGATGCCAGCTCCTTTCATTCAGTCAGTAGCTTCAATCATTTCTGGTATATGAATAACATGATGTTTTTCAATCGCAAAAATCAATGAATATTGTAAATGCACAAACAGTAATTTCTCCGCATTGCAAGGTGCAATTCTGAAATTTTTTGCTTTTTCCTGCTCCTCTTAGCATGATAAAGAAGATTCAAAGAGAGTGAGATGCCAGCTCCTTTCATTCAGTCAGTAGCTACAATCATTTCTGGATGTTTTTCAATGGCAAAAATCAATGAATATTGTAAATGCACAAACAGTAATTTCTCCGCATTGCAAGGTGCAATTCTGAAATTTTTTGCTTTTTCCTGCTCCTCTTAGCATGATAAAGAAGATTCAAAGAGAGTGAGATGCCAGCTCCTTTCCTTCAGTCAGTAGCTTCAATCATTTCTGGTATATGAATAACATGATGTTTTTCAATGGCAAAAATCAATGAATTTTGTAAATGCACAAACAGTAATTTCTCCGCATTGCAAGGCGCAATTCTGAAATTTTTTGCTTTTTCCTGCTCCTCTTAGCATGATAAAGAAGATTCAAAGAGAGTGAGATGCCAGCTCCTTTCATTCAGTCAGTAGCTTCAATCATTTCTGGACATTTTTCAATGGCAAAAATCAATGAATATTGTAAATGCACAAACAGTAATTTCTCCGCATTGCAAGGTGCAATTCTGAAATTTTTTGCTTTTTCCTGCTCCTCTTAGCATGATAAAGAAGATTCAAAGAGAGTGAGATGCCAGCTCCATTCATTCAGTCAGTAGCTTCAATCATTTCTGGACGTTTTTCAATGGCAAAAATCAATGAATATTGTAAATGCACAAACAGTATTTTCTCCGCATTGCAAGGTGCAATTCTGAAATTTTTTGCTTTTTCCTGCTCCTCTTAGCATGATAAAGAAGATTCAAAGAGAGTGATATGCCAGCTCCTTTCATTCAGTCAGTACCTTCAATCATTTCTGGACGTTTTTCAATGGCAAAAATCAATGAATATTGTAAATGCACAAACAGTAATTTCTCCGCATTGCAAGGTGCAATTCTGAAATTTTTTGCTTTTTCCTGCTCCTCTTAGCATGATAAAGAAGATTCAAAGAGAGTGAGATGCCAGCTCCTTTCATTCAGTCAGTAGCTTCAATCATTTCTGGACGTTTTTCAATGGCAAAAATCAATGAATATTGTAAAATGCACAAACTGTAATTTCTCCGCATTGCAAGGTGCAATTCTGAAATTTTTTGCTTTTTCCTGCTCCTCTTAGCATGATAAAGAAGATTCAAAGAGATTGAGATGCCAGCTCCTTTCATTCAGTCAGTAGCTTCAATCATTTCTGGTATATGAATAACATGATGTTTTTCAATAGCAAAAATCAATGAATATTGTAAATGCACAAACAGTAATTTCTCCGCATTGCAAGGTGCAATTCTGAAATTTTTTGCTTTTTCCTGCTCCTCTTAGCATGATAAAGAAGATTCAAAGAGAGTGAGATGCCAGCTCCTTTCATTCAGTCAGTAGCTTCAATCATTTCTGGACGTTTTTCAATGGCAAAAATTAATGAATATTGTAAATGCACAAACAGTAATTTCTCCACATTGCAAGGTGCAATTCTGAAATTTTTTGCTTTTTCCTGCTCCTCTTAGCATGATAAACAAGATTCAAAGAGAGTGAGATGCCAGCTCCTTTCATTCAGTCAGTAGCTTCAATCATTTCTGGACGTTTTTCAATGGCAAAAATCATTGAATATTGTAAATGCACAAACAGTAATTTCTCCGCATTGCAAGGTGCAATTCTGAAATTTTTTACTTTTTCCTGCTCCTCTTAGCATGATAAAGAAGATTCAAAGAGAGTGAGATGCCAGCTCCTTTCATTCAGTCAGTAGCTTCAATCATTTCTGGACGTTTTTCAATGGCAAAAATCAATGAATATTGTAAATGCACAAACAGTAATTTCTCCGCATTGCAAGGTGCAATTCTGAAATTTTTTGCTTTTTCCTGCTCCTCTTAGCATGATAAAGAAGATTCAAAGAGAGTGAGATGCCAGCTCCTTTCCTTCAGTCAGTAGCTTCAATCATTTCTGGTATATGAATAACATGATGTTTTTCAATGGCAAAAATCAATGAATTTTGTAAATGCACAAACAGTAATTTCTCCGCATTGCAAGGCGCAATTCTGAAATTTTTTGCTTTTTCCTGCTCCTCTTAGCATGATAAAGAAGATTAAAAGAGAGTGAGATGCCAGCTCCTTTCATTCAGTCAGTAGCTTCAATCATTTCTGGACATTTTTCAATGGCAAAAATCAATGAATATTGTAAATGCACAAACAGTAATTTCTCCGCATTGCAAGGTGCAATTCTGAAATTTTTTGCTTTTTCCTGCTCCTCTTAGCATGATAAAGAAGATTCAAAGAGAGTGAGATGCCAGCTCCTTTCATTCAGTCAGTAGCTTCAATCATTTCTGGACGTTTTTCAATGGCAAAAATCAATGAATATTGTAAATGCACAAACAGTAATTTCTCCGCATTGCAAGGTGCAATTCTGAAATTTTTTGCTTTTTCCTGCTCCTCTTAGCATGATAAAGAAGATTCAAAGAGATCGAGGTGCCAGCTCCTTTCATTCAGTCAGGAGCTTCAAACATTTCTGGTATATGAATAACATGTTTTTCAATGGCAAAAATCAATGAATATTGTAAATGCACAAACAGTAATTTCTCCGCATTGCAAGGTGCAATTCTGAAATTTTTTGCTTTTTCCTGCTCCTCTTAGCATGATAAAGAAGATTCAAAGAGAGTGAGATGCCAGCTCCTTTCATTCAGTCAGTAGCTTCAATCATTTCTGGACGTTTTTCAATGGCAAAAATCAATGAATATTGTAAATGCACAAACTGTAATTTCTCCGCATTGCAAGGTGCAATTCTGAAATTTTTTGCTTTTTCCTGCTCCTCTTAGCATGATAAAGAAGATTCAAAGAGAGTGAGATGCCAGCTCCTTTCATTCAGTCAGTAGCTTCAATCATTTCTGGACGTTTTTCAATGGCAAAAATCAACGAATATTGTAAATGCACAAACAGTAATTTCTCCGCATTGCAAGGTGCAATTCTGAAATTTTTTGCTTTTTCCTGCTCCTCTTAGCATGATAAAGAAGATTCAAAGAGAGTGAGATGCCAGCTCCTTTCATTCAGTCAGTAGCTTCAATCATTTCTGGACGTTTTTCAATGGCAAAAATCAATGAATATTGTAAATGCACAAACTGTAATTTCTCCGCATTGCAAGGTGCAATTCTGAAATTTTTTGCTTTTTCCTGCTCCTCTTAGCATGATAAAGAAGATTCAAAGAGAGTGAGATGCCAGCTCCTTTCATTCAGTCAGTAGCTTCAATCATTTCTGGACGTTTTTCAATGGCAAAAATCAATGAATATTGTAAATGCACAAACAGTAATTTCTCCGCATTGCAAGGTGCAATTCTGAAATTTTTTGCTTTTTCCTGCTCCTCTTAGCATGATAAAGAAGATTCAAAGAGAGTGAGATGCCAGCTCCTTTCATTCAGTCAGTACCTTCAATCATTTCTGGACGTTTTTCAATGGCAAAAATCAATGAATATTGTAAATGCACAAACAGTAATTTCTCCGCATTGCAAGGTGCAATTCTGAAATTTTTTGCTTTTTCCTGCTCCTCTTAGCATGATAAAGAAGATTCAAAGAGAGTGAGATGCCAGCTCCTTTCATTCAGTCAGTAGCTTCAAACATTTCTGGTATATGAATAACATGATGTTTTTCAATGGCAAAAATCAATGAATATTGTAAATGCACAAACAGTAATTTCTCCGCATTGCAAGGTGCAAGTCTGAAATTTTTTGCTTTTTCCTGCTCCTCTTAGCATGATAAAGAAGATTCAAAGAGAGTGAGATGCCAGCTCCTTTCATTCAGTCAGTAGCTTCAAACATTTCTGGTATATGAATAACATGATGTTTTTCAATGGCAAAAATCAATGAATATTGTAAATGCATAAACAGTAATTTCTCCGCATTGCAAGGTGCAAGTCTGAAATTTTTTGCTTTATCCTGCTCCTCTTAGCATGATAAAGAAGATTCAAAGAGAGTGAGATGCCAGCTCCTTTCATTCAGTCAGTAGCTTCAATCATTTCTGGTATATGAATAACATGATGTTTTTCAATGGCAAAAATCAATGAATATTGTAAATGCACAAACAGTAATTTCTCCGCATTGCAAGGTGCAATTCTGAAATTTTTTGCTTTTTCCTGCTCCTCTTAGCATGATAAAGAAGATTCAAAGAGAGTGAGATGCCAGCTCCTTTCATTCAGTCAGTAGCTTCAAACATTTCTGGTATATGAATAACATGATGTTTTTCAATGGCAAAAATCAATGAATATTGTAAATGCACAAACAGTAATTTCTCCGCATTGCAAGGTGCAATTCTGAAATTTTTTGCTTTTTCCTGCTCCTCTTAGCATGATAAAGAAGATTCAAAGAGAGTGAGATGCCAGCTCCTTTCATTCAGTCAGTAGCTTCAATCATTTCTGGACGTTTTTCAATGGCAAAAATCAATGTATATTGTAAATGCACAAACAGTAATTTCTCCGCATTGCAAGGTGCAATTCTGAAAATTTTTGCTTTTTCCTGCTCCTCTTAGCATGATAAAGAAGTTTCAAAGAGAGTGAGATGCCAGCTCCTTTCATTCAGTCAGTAGCTTCAATAATTTCTGGAACTTTTTTCAATGGCAAAAATCAATGAATATTGTAAATGCACAAACAGTAATTTCTCCGCATTGCAAGGTGCAATTCTGAAATTTTTTGCTTTTTCCTGCTCCTCTTAGCATGATAAACAAGATTCAAAGAGAGTGAGATGCCAGCTCCTTTCATTCAGTCAGTAGCTTCAATCATTTCTGGACATTTTTCAATGGCAAAAATCAATGAATATTGTAAATGCACAAACAGTAATTTATCCGCATTGCAAGGTGCAATTCTGAAATTTTTTGCTTTTTCCTGCTCCTCTTAGCATGATAAAGAAGATTCAAAGAGAGTGAGATGCCAGCTCCTTTCATTCAGTCAGTAGCTTCAAACATTTCTGGTATATGAATAACATGATGTTTTTCAATGGCAAAAATCAATGAATATTGTAAATGCACAAACAGTAATTTCTCCGCATTGCAAGGTGCAATTCTGAAATTTTTTTTCTTTTTCCTGCTCCTCTTAGCATGATAAAGAAGATTCAAAGAGAGTGAGATGCCAGCTCCTTTCATTCAGTCAGTAGCTTCAATCATTTCTGGACGTTTTTCAATGGCAAAAATCAATGAATATTGTAAATGCACAAACAGTAATTTCTCCGCATTGCAAGGTGCAATTCTGAAATTTTTTGCTTTTTCCTGCTCCTCTTAGCATTATGAAGAAGATTCAAAGAGAGTGAGATGCCAGCTCCTTTCATTCAGTCAGTAGCTTCAAACATTTCTGGTATATGAATAACATGATGTTTTTCAATGGCAAAAATCAATGAATATTGTAAATGCACAAACAGTAATTTCTCCGCATTGCAAGGTGCAATTCTGAAATTTTTTGCTTTTTCCTGCTCCTCTTAGCATGATAAAGAAGATTCAAAGAGAGTGAGATGCCAGCTCCTTTCGTTCAGTCAGTAGCTTCAATCATTTCTGGACGTTTTTCAATGGCAAAAATCATTGAATATTGTAAATGCACAAACAGTAATTTCTCCGCATTGCAAGGTGCAATTCTGAAATTTTTTACTTTTTCCTGCTCCTCTTAGCATGATAAAGAAGATTCAAAGAGAGTGAGATGCCAGCTCCTTTCATTCAGTCAGTAGCTTCAAACATTTCTGGTATATGAATAACATGATGTTTTTCAATGGCAAAAATCAATGAATATTGTAAATGCACAAACAGTAATTTCTCCGCATTGCAAGGTGCAAGTCTGAAATTTTTTGCTTTTTCCTGCTCCTCTTAGCATGATAAAGAAGATTCAAAGAGAGTGAGATGCCAGCTCCTTTCATTCAGTCAGTAGCTTCAAACATTTCTGGTATATGAATAACATGATGTTTTTCAATGGCAAAAATCAATGAATATTGTAAATGCACAAACAGTAATTTCTCCGCATTGCAAGGTGCAAGTCTGAAATTTTTTGCTTTATCCTGCTCCTCTTAGCATGATAAAGAAGATTCAAAGAGAGTGAGATGCCAGCTCCTTTCATTCAGTCAGTAGCTTCAATCATTTCTGGTATATGAATAACATGATGTTTTTCAATGGCAAAAATCAATGAATATTGTAAATGCACAAACAGTAATTTCTCCGCATTGCAAGGTGCAATTCTGAAATTTTTTGCTTTTTCCTGCTCCTCTTAGCATGATAAAGAAGATTCAAAGAGAGTGAGATGCCAGCTCCTTTCATTCAGTCAGTAGCTTCAAACATTTCTGGTATATGAATAACATGATGTTTTTCAATGGCAAAAATCAATGAATATTGTAAATGCACAAACAGTAATTTCTCCGCATTGCAAGGTGCAATTCTGAAATTTTTTGCTTTTTCCTGCTCCTCTTAGCATGATAAAGAAGATTCAAAGAGAGTGAGATGCCAGCTCCTTTCATTCAGTCAGTAGCTTCAATCATTTCTGGACGTTTTTCAATGGCAAAAATCAATGTATATTGTAAATGCACAAACAGTAATTTCTCCGCATTGCAAGGTGCAATTCTGAAAATTTTTGCTTTTTCCTGCTCCTCTTAGCATGATAAAGAAGTTTCAAAGAGAGTGAGATGCCAGCTCCTTTCATTCAGTCAGTAGCTTCAATAATTTCTGGACGTTTTTCAATGGCAAAAATCAATGAATATTGTAAATGCACAAACAGTAATTTCTCCGCATTGCAAGGTGCAATTCTGAAATTTTTTGCTTTTTCCTGCTCCTCTTAGCATGATAAACAAGATTCAAAGAGAGTGAGATGCCAGCTCCTTTCATTCAGTCAGTAGCTTCAATCATTTCTGGACATTTTTCAATGGCAAAAATCAATGAATATTGTAAATGCACAAACAGTAATTTATCCGCATTGCAAGGTGCAATTCTGAAATTTTTTGCTTTTTCCTGCTCCTCTTAGCATGATAAAGAAGATTCAAAGAGAGTGAGATGCCAGCTCCTTTCATTCAGTCAGTAGCTTCAAACATTTCTGGTATATGAATAACATGATGTTTTTCAATGGCAAAAATCAATGAATATTGTAAATGCACAAACAGTAATTTCTCCGCATTGCAAGGTGCAATTCTGAAATTTTTTTTCTTTTTCCTGCTCCTCTTAGCATGATAAAGAAGATTCAAGAGAGTGAGATGCCAGCTCCTTTCATTCAGTCAGTAGCTTCAATCATTTCTGGACGTTTTTCAATGGCAAAAATCAATGAATATTGTAAATGCACAAACAGTAATTTCTCCGCATTGCAAGGTGCAATTCTGAAATTTTTTGCTTTTTCCTGCTCCTCTTAGCATTATGAAGAAGATTCAAAGAGAGTGAGATGCCAGCTCCTTTCATTCAGTCAGTAGCTTCAAACATTTCTGGTATATGAATAACATGATGTTTTTCAATGGCAAAAATCAATGAATATTGTAAATGCACAAACAGTAATTTCTCCGCATTGCAAGGTGCAATTCTGAAATTTTTTGCTTTTTCCTGCTCCTCTTAGCATGATAAAGAAGATTCAAAGAGAGTGAGATGCCAGCTCCTTTCGTTCAGTCAGTAGCTTCAATCATTTCTGGACGTTTTTCAATGGCAAAAATCATTGAATATTGTAAATGCACAAACAGTAATTTCTCCGCATTGCAAGGTGCAATTCTGAAATTTTTTACTTTTTCCTGCTCCTCTTAGCATGATAAAGAAGATTCAAAGAGTGTGAGATGCCAGCTCCTTTCATTCAGTCAGTAGCTTCAATCATTTCTGGTATATGAATAACATGATGTTTTTCAATGGCAAAAATCAATGAATATTGTAAATGCACAAACAGTAATTTCTCCGCATTGCAAGGTGCAATTCTGAAATTTTTTGCTTTTTCCTGCTCCTCTTAGCATGATAAACAAGATTCAAAGAGAGTGAGATAACAGCTCCTTTCATTCAGTCAGTAGCTTCAATCATTTCTGGACGTTTTTCAATGGCAAAAATCAATGAATATTGTAAATGCACAAACAGTAATTTCTCCGCATTGCAAGGTGCAATTCTGAAATTTTTTGCTTTTTCCTGCTCCTCTTAACATGATAAAGAAGATTCAAAGAGAGTGAGATGCCAGCTCCTTTCATTCAGTCAGTAGCTTCAATCATTTCTGGACGTTTTTCAATTGCAAAAATCAATGAATATTGTAAATGCACAAACAGTAATTTCTCCGCATTGCAAGGTGCAATTCTGAAATTTTTTGCTTTTTCCTGCTCCTCTTAGCATGATAAAGAAGATTCAAAGAGAGTGAGTTGCCAGCTTCTTTCATTCAGTCAGTAGCTTCAAACATTTCTGGGATATGAATAACATGATGTTTTTCAATGGCAAAAATCAATGAATATTGTAAATGCACAAACAGTAATTTCTCCGCATTGCAAGGTGCAATTCTGAAATTTTTTGCTTTTTCCTGCTCCTCTTAGCATGATAAAGAAGATTCAAAGAGAGTGAGATGCCAGCTCCTTTCATTCAGTCAGTAGCTTCAATCATTTCTGGACGTTTTTCAATGGCAAAAATCAATGAATATTGTAAATGCACAAACAGTAATTTCTCCGCATTGCAAGGTGCAATTCTGAAATTTTTTGCTTTTTCCTGCTCCTCTTAGCATGATAAAGAAGATTCAAAGAGAGTGAGATGCCAGCTCCTTTCATTCAGTCAGTAGCTTCAATCATTTCTGGACGTTTTTCAATGGCAAAAATCAATGAATATTGTAAATGCACAAACAGTAATTTCTCCGCATTGCAAGGTGCAATTCTGAAATTTTTTGCTTTTTCCTGCTCCTCTTAGCATGATAAAGAAGATTCAAAGAGAGTGAGATGCCAGCTCCTTTCATTCAGTCAGTAGCTTCAATCATTTCTGGTATATGAATAACATGATGTTTTTCAATGGCAAAAATCAATGAATATTGTAAATGCACAAACAGTAATTTCTCCGCATTGCAAGTTGCAATTCTGAAATTTTTTGCTTTTTCCTGCTCCTCTTAGCATGATAAAGAAGATTCAAAGAGAGTGAGATGCCAGCTCCTTTCATTCAGTCAGTAGCTTAAATCATTTCTGGACGTTTTTCAATGGCAAAAATCAATGAATATTGTAAATGCACAAACAGTAATTTCTCCGCATTGCAAGGTGCAATTCTGAAATTTTTTGCTTTTTCCTGCTCCTCTTAGCATGATAAAGAAGATTCAAAGAGAGTGAGATGCCAGCTCCTTTCATTCAGTCAGTAGCTTCAATCATTTCTGGACGTTTTTCAATGGCAAAAATCAATGAATATTGTAAATGCACAAACAGTAATTTCTCCGCATTGCAAGGTGCAATTCTGAAATTTTTTGCTTTTTCCTGCTCCTCTTAGCATGATAAAGAAGATTCAAAGAGAGTGAGATGCCAGCTCCTTTCATTCAGTCAGTAGCTTCAATCATTTCTGGTATATGAATAACATGATGTTTTTCAATGGCAAAAATCAATGAATATTGTAAATGCACAAACAGTAATTTCTCCGCATTGCAAGGTGCAATTCTGAAATTTTTTGCTTTTTCCTGCTCCTCTTAGCATGATAAAGAAGATTCAAAGAGAGTGAGATGCCAGCTCCTTTCATTCAGTCAGTAGCTTCAATCATTTCTGGACGTTTTTCAATGGCAAAAATCAATGAATATTGTAAATGCACAAACAGTAATTTCTCCGCATTGCAAGGTGCAATTCTGAAATTTTTTGCTTTTTCCTGCTACTCCTAGCATGATAAAGAAGATTCAAAGAGAGTGAGATGCCTGCTCCTTTCATTCAGTCAGTAGCTTCAAACATTTCTGGACGTTTTTCAATGGCAAAAATCAATGAATATTGTAAATGCACAAACAGTAATATCTCCACATTGCAAGGTGCAATTCTGAAATTTTTTGCTTTTTCCTGCTAATCCTAGCATGATAAAGAAGATTCAAAGAGAGTAAGATGCCAGCTCCTTTCATTCAGTCAGTAGCTTCAAACATTTCTGGACGTTTTTCAATGGCAAAAATCAATGAATATTGTAAATGCACAAACAGTAATTTCTCCGCATTGCAAGGTGCAATTCTGAAATTTTTTGCTTTTTCCTGCTCCTCTTAGCATGATAAACAAGATTCAAAGAGAGTGAGATGCCAGCTCCTTTCATTCAGTCAGTAGCTTCAATCATTTCTGGACGTTTTTCAATGGCAAAAATCATTGAATATTGTAAATGCACAAACAGTAATTTCTCCGCATTGCAAGGTGCAATTCTGAAATTTTTTACTTTTTCCTGCTCCTCTTAGCATGATAAAGAAGATTCAAAGAGAGTGAGATGCCAGCTCCTTTCATTCAGTCAGTAGCTTCAATCATTTCTGGACGTTTTTCAATGGCAAAAATCAATGAATATTGTAAATGCACAAACAGTAATTTCTCCGCATTGCAAGGTGCAATTCTGAAATTTTTTGCTTTTTCCTGCTCCTCTTAGCATGATAAAGAAGATTCAAAGAGAGTGAGATGCCAGCTCCTTTCCTTCAGTCAGTAGCTTCAATCATTTCTGGTATATGAATAACATGATGTTTTTCAATGGCAAAAATCAATGAATTTTGTAAATGCACAAACAGTAATTTCTACGCATTGCAAGGCGCAATTCTGAAATTTTTTGCTTTTTCCTGCTCCTCTTAGCATGATAAAGAAGATTCAAAGAGAGTGAGATGCCAGCTCCTTTCATTCAGTCAGTAGCTTCAATCATTTCTGGACATTTTTCAATGGCAAAAATCAATGAATATTGTAAATGCACAAACAGTAATTTCTCCGCATTGCAAGGTTCAATTCTGAAATTTTTTGCTTTTTCCTGCTCCTCTTAGCATGATAAAGAAGATTCAAAGAGAGCGAGATGCCAGCTCCTTTCATTCTGTCAGTAGCTTCAATCATTTCTGGTATATGAATAACATGATGTTTTTCAATAGCAAAAATCAATGAATATTGTAAATGCACAAACAGTAATTTCTCCGCATTGCAAGGTGCAATTCTGAAATTTTTTGCTTTTTCCTGCTCCTCTTAGCATGATAAAGAAGATTCAAAGAGAGTGAGATGCCAGCTCCTTTCATTCAGTCAGTAGCTTCAATCATTTCTGGACATTTTTCAATGGCAAAAATCAATGAATATTGTAAATGCACAAACAGTAATTTCTCCGCATTGCAAGGTGCAATTCTGAAATTTTTTGCTTTTTCCTGCTCCTCTTAGCATGATAAACAAGATTCAAAGAGAGTGAGATGCCATCTCCTTTCATTCAGTCAGTAGCTTCAATCATTTCTGGACGTTTTTCAATGGCAAAAATCAATGAATATTGTAAATGCACAAACAGTAATTTCTCCGCATTGCAAGGTGCAATTCTGAAATTTTTTGCTTTTTCCTGCTCCTCTTAGCATGATAAAGAAGATTCAAAGAGAGTGAGATGCCAGCTCCTTTCATTCAGTCAGTAGCTTCAATCATTTCTGGTATATGAATAACATGATGTTTTTCAATGGCAAAAATCAATGAATATTGTAAATGCACAAACAGTAATTTCTCCGCATTGCAAGGTGCAATTCTGAAATTTTTTGCTTTTTCCTGCTCCTCTTAGCATGATAAAGAAGATTCAAAGAGAGTGAGATGCCAGCTCCTTTCATTCAGTCAGTAGCTTCAATCATTTCTGGACGTTTTTCAATGGCAAAAATCAATGAATATTGTAAATGCACAAACAGTAATTTCTCCGCATTGCAAGGTGCAATTCTGAAATTTTTTGCTTTTTCCTGCTCCTCTTAGCATGATAAACAAGATTCAAAGAGAGTGAGATGCCAGCTCCTTTCATTCAGTCAGTAGCTTCAATCATTTCTGGACGTTTTTCAATGGCAAAAATCATTGAATATTGTAAATGCACAAACAGTAATTTCTCCGCATTGCAAGGTGCAATTCTGAAATTTTTTACTTTTTCCTGCTCCTCTTAGCATGATAAAGAAGATTCAAAGAGAGTGAGATGCCAGCTCCTTTCATTCAGTCAGTAGCTTCAATCATTTCTGGTATATGAATAACATGATGTTTTTCAATCGCAAAAATCAATGAATATTGTAAATGCACAAACAGTAATTTCTCCGCATTGCAAGGTGCAATTCTGAAATTTTTTGCTTTTTCCTGCTCCTCTTAGCATGATAAAGAAGATTCAAAGAGAGTGAGATGCCAGCTCCTTTCATTCAGTCAGTAGCTACAATCATTTCTGGATGTTTTTCAATGGCAAAAATCAATGAATATTGTAAATGCACAAACAGTAATTTCTCCGCATTGCAAGGTGCAATTCTGAAATTTTTTGCTTTTTCCTGCTCCTCTTAGCATGATAAAGAAGATTCAAAGAGAGTGAGATGCCAGCTCCTTTCCTTCAGTCAGTAGCTTCAATCATTTCTGGTATATGAATAACATGATGTTTTTCAATGGCAAAAATCAATGAATTTTGTAAATGCACAAACAGTAATTTCTCCGCATTGCAAGGCGCAATTCTGAAATTTTTTGCTTTTTCCTGCTCCTCTTAGCATGATAAAGAAGATTCAAAGAGAGTGAGATGCCAGCTCCTTTCATTCAGTCAATAGCTTCAATCATTTCTGGACATTTTTCAATGGCAAAAATCAATGAATATTGTAAATGCACAAACAGTAATTTCTCCGCATTGCAAGGTGCAATTCTGAAATTTTTTGCTTTTTCCTGCTCCTCTTAGCATGATAAAGAAGATTCAAAGAGAGTGAGATGCCAGCTCCATTCATTCAGTCAGTAGCTTCAATCATTTCTGGACGTTTTTCAATGGCAAAAATCAATGAATATTGTAAATGCACAAACAGTAATTTCTCCGCATTGCAAGGTGCAATTCTGAAATTTTTTGCTTTTTCCTGCTCCTCTTAGCATGATAAAGAAGATTCAAAGAGAGTGATATGCCAGCTCCTTTCATTCAGTCAGTACCTTCAATCATTTCTGGACGTTTTTCAATGGCAAAAATCAATGAATATTGTAAATGCACAAACAGTAATTTCTCCGCATTGCAAGGTGCAATTCTGAAATTTTTTGCTTTTTCCTGCTCCTCTTAGCATGATAAAGAAGATTCAAAGAGAGTGAGATGCCAGCTCCTTTCATTCAGTCAGTAGCTTCAATCATTTCTGGACGTTTTTCAATGGCAAAAATCAATGAATATTGTAAATGCACAAACTGTAATTTCTCCGCATTGCAAGGTGCAATTCTGAAATTTTTTGCTTTTTCCTGCTCCTCTTAGCATGATAAAGAAGATTCAAAGAGATTGAGATGCCAGCTCCTTTCATTCAGTCAGTAGCTTCAATCATTTCTGGTATATGAATAACATGATGTTTTTCAATAGCAAAAATCAATGAATATTGTAAATGCACAAACAGTAATTTCTCCGCATTGCAAGGTGCAATTCTGAAATTTTTTGCTTTTTCCTGCTCCTCTTAGCATGATAAAGAAGATTCAAAGAGAGTGAGATGCCAGCTCCTTTCATTCAGTCAGTAGCTTCAATCATTTCTGGACGTTTTTCAATGGCAAAAATTAATGAATATTGTAAATGCACAAACAGTAATTTCTCCACATTGCAAGGTGCAATTCTGAAATTTTTTGCTTTTTCCTGCTCCTCTTAGCATGATAAACAAGATTCAAAGAGAGTGAGATGCCAGCTCCTTTCATTCAGTCAGTAGCTTCAATCATTTCTGGACGTTTTTCAATGGCAAAAATCATTGAATATTGTAAATGCACAAACAGTAATTTCTCCGCATTGCAAGGTGCAATTCTGAAATTTTTTACTTTTTCCTGCTCCTCTTAGCATGATAAAGAAGATTCAAAGAGAGTGAGATGCCAGCTCCTTTCATTCAGTCAGTAGCTTCAATCATTTCTGGACGTTTTTCAATGGCAAAAATCAATGAATATTGTAAATGCACAAACAGTAATTTCTCCGCATTGCAAGGTGCAATTCTGAAATTTTTTGCTTTTTCCTGCTCCTCTTAGCATGATAAAGAAGATTCAAAGAGAGTGAGATGCCAGCTCCTTTCCTTCAGTCAGTAGCTTCAATCATTTCTGGTATATGAATAACATGATGTTTTTCAATGGCAAAAATCAATGAATTTTGTAAATGCACAAACAGTAATTTCTCCGCATTGCAAGGCGCAATTCTGAAATTTTTTGCTTTTTCCTGCTCCTCTTAGCATGATAAAGAAGATTAAAAGAGAGTGAGATGCCAGCTCCTTTCATTCAGTCAGTAGCTTCAATCATTTCTGGACATTTTTCAATGGCAAAAATCAATGAATATTGTAAATGCACAAACAGTAATTTCTCCGCATTGCAAGGTGCAATTCTGAAATTTTTTGCTTTTTCCTGCTCCTCTTAGCATGATAAAGAAGATTCAAAGAGAGTGAGATGCCAGCTCCTTTCATTCAGTCAGTAGCTTCAATCATTTCTGGACGTTTTTCAATGGCAAAAATCAATGAATATTGTAAATGCACAAACAGTAATTTCTCCGCATTGCAAGGTGCAATTCTGAAATTTTTTGCTTTTTCCTGCTCCTCTTAGCATGATAAAGAAGATTCAAAGAGAGTGAGGTGCCAGCTCCTTTCATTCAGTCAGGAGCTTCAAACATTTCTGGTATATGAATAACATGTTTTTCAATGGCAAAAATCAATGAATATTGTAAATGCACAAACAGTAATTTCTCCGCATTGCAAGGTGCAATTCTGAAATTTTTTGCTTTTTCCTGCTCCTCTTAGCATGATAAAGAATATTCAAAGAGAGTGAGATGCCAGCTCCTTTCATTCAGTCAGTAGCTTCAATCATTTCTGGACGTTTTTCAATGGCAAAAATCAATGAATATTGTAAATGCACAAACTGTAATTTCTCCGCATTGCAAGGTGCAATTCTGAAATTTTTTGCTTTTTCCTGCTCCTCTTAGCATGATAAAGAAGATTCAAAGAGAGTGAGATGCCAGCTCCTTTCATTCAGTCAGTAGCTTCAATCATTTCTGGACGTTTTTCAATGGCAAAAATCAACGAATATTGTAAATGCACAAACAGTAATTTCTCCGCATTGCAAGGTGCAATTCTGAAATTTTTTGCTTTTTCCTGCTCCTCTTAGCATGATAAAGAAGATTCAAAGAGAGTGAGATGCCAGCTCCTTTCATTCAGTCAGTAGCTTCAATCATTTCTGGACGTTTTTCAATGGCAAAAATCAATGAATATTGTAAATGCACAAACTGTAATTTCTCCGCATTGCAAGGTGCAATTCTGAAATTTTTTGCTTTTTCCTGCTCCTCTTAGCATGATAAAGAAGATTCAAAGAGAGTGAGATGCCAGCTCCTTTCATTCAGTCAGTAGCTTCAATCATTTCTGGACGTTTTTCAATGGCAAAAATCAATGAATATTGTAAATGCACAAACAGTAATTTCTCCGCATTGCAAGGTGCAATTCTGAAATTTTTTGCTTTTTCCTGCTCCTCTTAGCATGATAAAGAAGATTCAAAGAGAGTGAGATGCCAGCTTCTTTCATTCAGTCAGTACCTTCAATCATTTCTGGACGTTTTTCAATGGCAAAAATCAATGAATATTGTAAATGCACAAACAGTAATTTCTCCGCATTGCAAGGTGCAATTCTGAAATTTTTTGCTTTTTCCTGCTCCTCTTAGCATGATAAAGAAGATTCAAAGAGAGTGAGATGCCAGCTCCTTTCATTCAGTCAGTAGCTTCAAACATTTCTGGTATATGAATAACATGATGTTTTTCAATGGCAAAAATCAATGAATATTGTAAATGCACAAACAGTAATTTCTCCGCATTGCAAGGTGCAAGTCTGAAATTTTTTGCTTTTTCCTGCTCCTCTTAGCATGATAAAGAAGATTCAAAGAGAGTGAGATGCCAGCTCCTTTCATTCAGTCAGTAGCTTCAAACATTTCTGGTATATGAATAACATGATGTTTTTCAATGGCAAAAATCAATGAATATTGTAAATGCACAAACAGTAATTTCTCCGCATTGCAAGGTGCAAGTCTGAAATTTTTTGCTTTATCCTGCTCCTCTTAGCATGATAAAGAAGATTCAAAGAGAGTGAGATGCCAGCTCCTTTCATTCAGTCAGTAGCTTCAATCATTTCTGGTATATGAATAACATGATGTTTTTCAATGGCAAAAATCAATGAATATTGTAAATGCACAAACAGTAATTTCTCCGCATTGCAAGGTGCAATTCTGAAATTTTTTGCTTTTTCCTGCTCCTCTTAGCATGATAAAGAAGATTCAAAGAGAGTGAGATGCCAGCTCCTTTCATTCAGTCAGTAGCTTCAAACATTTCTGGTATATGAATAACATGATGTTTTTCAATGGCAAAAATCAATGAATATTGTAAATGCACAAACAGTAATTTCTCCGCATTGCAAGGTGCAATTCTGAAATTTTTTGCTTTTTCCTGCTCCTCTTAGCATGATAAAGAAGATTCAAAGAGAGTGAGATGCCAGCTCCTTTCATTCAGTCAGTAGCTTCAATCATTTCTGGACGTTTTTCAATGGCAAAAATCAATGTATATTGTAAATGCACAAACAGTAATTTCTCCGCATTGCAAGGTGCAATTCTGAAAATTTTTGCTTTTTCCTGCTCCTCTTAGCATGATAAAGAAGTTTCAAAGAGAGTGAGATGCCAGCTCCTTTCATTCAGTCAGTAGCTTCAATAATTTCTGGACGTTTTTCAATGGCAAAAATCAATGAATATTGTAAATGCACAAACAGTAATTTCTCCGCATTGCAAGGTGCAATTCTGAAATTTTTTGCTTTTTCCTGCTCCTCTTAGCATGATAAACAAGATTCAAAGAGAGTGAGATGCCAGCTCCTTTCATTCAGTCAGTAGCTTCAATCATTTCTGGACATTTTTCAATGGCAAAAATCAATGAATATTGTAAATGCACAAACAGTAATTTATCCGCATTGCAAGGTGCAATTCTGAAATTTTTTGCTTTTTCCTGCTCCTCTTAGCATGATAAAGAAGATTCAAAGAGAGTGAGATGCCAGCTCCTTTCATTCAGTCAGTAGCTTCAAACATTTCTGGTATATGAATAACATGATGTTTTTCAATGGCAAAAATCAATGAATATTGTAAATGCACAAACAGTAATTTCTCCGCATTGCAAGGTGCAATTCTGAAATTTTTTTTCTTTTTCCTGCTCCTCTTAGCATGATAAAGAAGATTCAAAGAGAGTGAGATGCCAGCTCCTTTCATTCAGTCAGTAGCTTCAATCATTTCTGGACGTTTTTCAATGGCAAAAATCAATGAATATTGTAAATGCACAAACAGTAATTTCTCCGCATTGCAAGGTGCAATTCTGAAATTTTTTGCTTTTTCCTGCTCCTCTTAGCATTATGAAGAAGATTCAAAGAGAGTGAGATGCCAGCTCCTTTCATTCAGTCAGTAGCTTCAAACATTTCTGGTATATGAATAACATGATGTTTTTCAATGGCAAAAATCAATGAATATTGTAAATGCACAAACAGTAATTTCTCCGCATTGCAAGGTGCAATTCTGAAATTTTTTGCTTTTTCCTGCTCCTCTTAGCATGATAAAGAAGATTCAAAGAGAGTGAGATGCCAGCTCCTTTCGTTCAGTCAGTAGCTTCAATCATTTCTGGACGTTTTTCAATGGCAAAAATCATTGAATATTGTAAATGCACAAACAGTAATTTCTCCGCATTGCAAGGTGCAATTCTGAAATTTTTTACTTTTTCCTGCTCCTCTTAGCATGATAAAGAAGATTCAAAGAGTGTGAGATGCCAGCTCCTTTCATTCAGTCAGTAGCTTCAATCATTTCTGGTATATGAATAACATGATGTTTTTCAATGGCAAAAATCAATGAATATTGTAAATGCACAAACAGTAATTTCTCCGCATTGCAAGGTGCAATTCTGAAATTTTTTGCTTTTTCCTGCTCCTCTTAGCATGATAAACAAGATTCAAAGAGAGTGAGATAACAGCTTCTTTCATTCAGTCAGTAGCTTCAAACATTTCTGGTATATGAATAACATGATGTTTTTCAATGGCAAAAATCAATGAATATTGTAAATGCACAAACAGTAATTTCTCCGCATTGCAAGTTGCAATTCTGAAATTTTTTGCTTTTTCCTGCTCCTCTTACCATGATAAAGAAGATTCAAAGAGAGTGAGATGCCAGCTCCATTCATTCAGTCAGGAGCTTCAATCATTTCTGGACGTTTTTCAATGGCAAAAATCAATGAATATTGTAAATGCACAAACAGTAATTTCTCCGCATTGCAAGGTGCAATTCTGAAATTTTTTGCTTTTTCCTGCTCCTCTTAGCATGATAAAGAAGATTCAAAAAGAGTGAGATGCCAGCTCCTTTCATTCAGTCAGTAGCTTCAATCATTTCTGGACGTTTTTCAATGGCAAAAATCAATGAATATTGTAAATGCACAAACAGTAATTTCTCCGCATTGCAAGGTGCAATTCTGAAATTTTTTGCTTTTTCCTGCTCCTCTTAGCATGATAAAGAAGATTCAAAGAGAGTGAGATGCCAGCTCCTTTCATTCAGTCAGTAGCTTCAATCATTTCTGGTATATGAATAACATGATGTTTTTCAATGGCAAAAATCAATGAATATTGTAAATGCACAAACAGTAATTTCTCCGCATTGCAAGGTGCAATTCTGAAATTTTTTGCTTTTTCCTGCTCCTCTTAGCATGATAAAGAAGATTCAAAGAGAGTGAGATGCCAGCTCCTTTCATTCAGTCAGTAGCTTCAATCATTTCTGGACGTTTTTCAATGGCAAAAATCAATGAATATTGTAAATGCACAAACAGTAATTTCTCTGCATTGCAAGGTGCAATTCTGAAATTTTTTGCTTTTTCCTGCTCCTCTTAGCATCATAAAGAAGATTCAAAGAGAGTGAGATGCCAGCTCCTTTCATTCAGTCAGTAGCTTCAATCATTTCTGGACGTTTTTCAATGGCAAAAATCAATGAATATTGTAAATGCACAAACAGTAATTTCTCCGCATTGCAAGGTGCAATTCTGAAATTTTTTGCTTTTTCCTGCTCCTCTTAGCATGATAAAGAAGATTCAAAGAGAGTGAGATGCCAGCTCCTTTCATTCAGTCAGTAGCTTCAATTATTTCTGGTATATGAATAACATGATGTTTTTCAATGTCAAAAATCAATGAATATTGTAAATGCACAAACAGTAATTTCTCCGCATTGCAAGGTGCAATTCTGAAATTTTTTGCTTTTTCCTGCTCCTCTTAGCATGGTAAAGAAGATTCAAAGAGAGTGAGATGCCAACTCCTTTCATTCAGTCAGTAGCTTCAATCATTTCTGGACGTTTTTCAATGGCAAAAATCAATGAATATTGTAAATGCACAAACAGTAATTTCTCCGCATTGCAAGGTGCAATTCTGAAATTTTTTGCTTTTTCCTGCTCCTCTTAGCATGATAAAGAAGATTCAAAGAGAGTGAGATGCCAGCTCCTTTCATTCAGTCAGTAGCTTCAATCATTTCTGGACGTTTTTCAATGGCAAAAATCAATGAATATTGTAAATGCACAAACAGTAATTTCTCCGCATTGCAAGGTGCAATTCTGAAATTTTTTGCTTTTTCCTGCTCCTCTTAGCATGATAAAGAAGATTCAAAGAGAGTGAGATGCCAGCTCCTTTCATTCAGTCAGTAGCTTCAATCATTTCTGGGTATGAATAACATGATGTTTTTCAATGGCAAAAATCAATGAATATTGTAAATGCACAAACAGTAATTTCTCCGCATTGCAAGGTGCAATTCTGAAATTTTTTGCTTTTTCCTGCTCCTCTTAGCATGATAAAGAAGATTCAAAGAGAGTGAGATGCCAGCTCCTTTCATTCAGTCAGTAGCTTCAATCATTTCTGGACGTTTTTCAATGGCAAAAATCAATGAATATTGTAAATGCACAAACAGTAATTTCTCCGCATTGCAAGGTGCAATTCTGAAATTTTTTGCTTTTTCCTGCTCCTCTTAGCATGATAAAGAAGATTCAAAGAGAGTGAGATGCCAGCTCCTTTCATTCAGTCAGTAGTTTCAATCATTTCTGGACGTTTTTCAATGGCAAAAATCAATGAATATTGTAAATGCACAAACAGTAATTTCTCCGCATTGCAAGGTGCAATTCTGAATTTTTTTGCTTTTTCCTGCTCCTCTTAGCATGATAAAGAAGATTCAAAGAGAGTGAGATGCCAGCTCCTTTCATTCAGTCAGTAGCTTCAAACATTTCTGGTATAAACATTTCTGGACGTTTTTCAATGGCAAAAATCAATGAATATTGTAAATGCACAAACAGTAATATCTCCACATTGCAAGGTGCAATTCTGAAATTTTTTGCTTTTTCCTGCTAATCCTAGCATGATAAAGAAGATTCAAATAGAGTGAGATGCCAGCTCCTTTCATTCAGTCAGTAGCTTCAAACATTTCTGGACGTTTTTCAATGGCAAAAATCAATGAATATTGTAAATGCACAAACAGTAATATCTCCACATTGCAAGGTGCAATTCTGAAATTTTTTGCTTTTTCCTGCTAATCCTAGCATGATAAAGAAGATTCAAAGAGAGTGAAATGCCAGCTCCTTTCATTCAGTCAGTAGCTTCAAACATTTCTGGTATATGAATAACATGATGTTTTTCAATGGCAAAAATCAATGAATATTGTAAATGCACAAACAGTAATATCTCCACATTGCAAGGTGCAATTCTGAAATTTTTTGCTTTTTCCTGCTAATCCTAGCATGATAAAGAAGATTCAAAGAGAGTGAGATGCCAGCTCCTTTCATTCAGTCAGTAGCTTCAAATATTTCTGGACGTTTTTCAATGGAAAAAATCAATGAATATTGTAAATGCACAAACAGTAATATCTCCACATTGCAAGGTGCAATTCTGAAATTTTTTGCTTTTTCCTGCTACTCCTAGCATGATAAAGAAGATTCAAAGAGAGTGATATGCCAGCTCCTTTCATTCAGTCAGTAGCTTCAAACATTTCTGGACGTTTTTCAATGGCAAAAATCAATGAATATTGTAAATGCACAAACAGTAATATCTCCACATTGCAAGGTGCAATTCTGAAATTTTTTGCTTTTTCCTGCTAATCCTAGCATGATAAAGAAGATTCAAAGAGAGTGAGATGCCAGCTCCTTTCATTCAGTCAGTAGCTTCAAACATTTCTGGACGTTTTTCAATGGCAAAAATCAATGAATATTGTAAATGCACAAACAGTAATATCTCCACATTGCAAGGTGCAATTCTGAAATTTTTTGCTTTTTCCTGCTAATCCTAGCATGATAAAGAAGATTCAAAGAGAGTGAGATGCCAGCTCCTTTCATTCAGTCAGTAGCTTCAATCATTTCTGGTATATGAATAACATGATGTTTTTCAATGGCAAAAATCAATGAATATTGTAAATGCACAAACAGTAATTTCTCCGCATTGCAAGGTGCAATTCTGAATTTTTTTGCTTTTTCCTGCTCCTCTTAGCATGATAAAGAAGATTCAAAGAGAGTGAGATGCCAGCTCCTTTCATTCAGTCAGTAGCTTCAAACATTTCTGGTATAAACATTTCTGGACGTTTTTCAATGGCAAAAATCAATGAATATTGTAAATGCACAAACAGTAATATCTCCACATTGCAAGGTGCAATTCTGAAATTTTTTGCTTTTTCCTGCTAATCCTATCATGATAAAGAAGATTCAAAGAGAGTGAGATGCCAGCTCCTTTCATTCAGTCAGTAGCTTCAAACATTTCTGGACGTGTTTCAATGGCAAAAATCAATGAATATTGTAAATGCACAAACAGTAATTTCTCCGCATTGCAAGGTGCAATTCTGAATTTTTTTGCTTTTTCCTGCTCCTCTTAGCATAATAAAGAAGATTCAAAGAGAGTGAGATGCCAGCTCCTTTCATTCAGTCAGTAGCTTCAAACATTTCTGGTATAAACATTTCTGGACGTTTTTCAATGGCAAAAATCAATGAATATTGTAAATGCACAAACAGTAATATCTCCACATTGCAAGGTGCAATTCTGAAATTTTTTGCTTTTTCCTGCTAATCCTAGCATGATAAAGAAGATTCAAATAGAGTGAGATGCCAGCTCCTTTCATTCAGTCAGTAGCTTCAAACATTTCTGGACGTTTTTCAATGGCAAAAATCAATGAATATTGTAAATGCACAAACAGTAATATCTCCACATTGCAAGGTGCAATTCTGAAATTTTTTGCTTTTTCCTGCTAATCCTAGCATGATAAAGAAGATTCAAAGAGAGTGAGATGCCAGCTCCTTTCATTCAGTCAGTAGCTTCAAACATTTCTGGTATATGAATAACATGATGTTTTTCAATGGCAAAAATCAATGAATATTGTAAATGCACAAACAGTAATATCTCCACATTGCAAGGTGCAATTCTGAAATTTTTTGCTTTTTCCTGCTAATCCTAGCATGATAAAGAAGATTCAAAGAGAGTGAGATGCCAGCTCCTTTCATTCAGTCAGTAGCTTCAAACATTTCTGGACGTTTTTCAATGGAAAAAATCAATGAATATTGTAAATGCACAAACTGTAATATCTCCACATTGCAAGGTGCAATTCTGAAATTTTTTGCTTTTTCCTGCTACTCCTAGCATGATAAAGAAGATTCAAAGAGAGTGAGATGCCAGCTCCTTTCATTCAGTCAGTAGCTTCAAACATTTCTGGACGTTTTTCAATGGCAAAAATCAATGAATATTGTAAATGCACAAACAGTAATATGTCCACATTGCAAGGTGCAATTCTGAAATTTTTTGCTTTTTCCTGCTAATCCTAGCATGATAAAGAAGATTCAAAGAGAGTGAGATGCCAGCTCCTTTCATTCAGTCAGTAGCTTCAAACATTTCTGGACGTTTTTCAATGGAAAAAATCAATGAATATTGTAAATGCACAATCAGTAACATCTCCACATTTCAAGGTGCAATTCTGAAATTTTTTGCTTTTTCCTGCTCCTCTTAGCATGATAAAGAAGATTCAAAGAGAGTGAGGTGCCAGCTCCTTTCATTCAGTCAGGAGCTTCAAACATTTCTGGTATATGAATAACATGTTTTTCAATGGCAAAAATCAATGAATATTGTAAATGCACAAACAGTAATTTCTCCGCATTGCATGGTGCAATTCTGAAATTTTTTGCTTTTTCCTGCTCCTCTTAGCATGATAAAGAAGATTCAAAGAGAGTGAGATGCCAGCTCCTTTCATTCAGTCAGTAGCTTCAATCATTTCTGGACGTTTTTCAATGGCAAAAATCAATGAATATTGTAAATGCACAAACAGTAATTTCTCCGCATTGCAAGGTGCAATTCTGAAATTTTTTGCTTTTTCCTGCTCCTCTTAGCATGATAAACAAGATTCAAAGAGAGTGAGATGCCAGCTCCTTTCATTCAGTCAGTAGCTTCAATCATTTCTGGACGTTTTTCAATGGCAAAAATCATTGAATATTGTAAATGCACAAACAGTAATTTCTCCGCATTGCAAGGTGCAATTCTGAAATTTTTTACTTTTTCCTGCTCCTCTTAGCATGATAAAGAAGATTCAAAGAGAGTGAGATGCCAGCTCCTTTCATTCAGTCAGTAGCTTCAATCATTTCTGGTATATGAATAACATGATGTTTTTCATTCGCAAAAATCAATGAATATTGTAAATGCACAAACAGTAATTTCT
This sequence comes from Phyllobates terribilis, assembly GCF_046119375.1. NCBI lineage: Eukaryota > Metazoa > Chordata > Amphibia > Anura > Dendrobatidae > Phyllobates > Phyllobates terribilis. Next base: position 54,282 of record NW_027364431.1, read on the forward strand.
CCGCATTGCAAGGTGCAATTCTGAATTTTTTTGCTTTTTCCTGCTCCTCTTAGCATGATAAATAAGATTCAAAGAGAGTGAGATGCCAGCTCCTTTCATTCAGTCAGTAGCTTCAAACATTTCTGGTATAAACATTTCTGGACGTTTTTCAATGGCAAAAATCAATGAATATTGTAAATGCACAAACAGTAATATCTCCACATTGCAAGGTGCAATTCTGAAATTTTTTGCTTTTTCCTGCTAACCCTAGCATGATAAAGAAGATTCAAAGAGAGTGAGATGCCAGCTCCTTGCATTCAGTCAGTAGCTTCAAACATTTCTGGACGTTTTTCAATGGCAAAAATCAATGAATATTGTAAATGCACAAACAGTAATATCTCCACATTGCAAGGTGCAATTCTGAAATTTTTTGCTTTTTCCTGCTAATCCTATCATGATAAAGAAGATTCAAAGAGAGTGAGATGCCAGCTCCTTTCATTCAGTCAGTAGCTTCAAACATTTCTGGACGTGTTTCAATGGCAAAAATCAATAAATATTGTAAATGCACAAACAGTAATTTCTCCGCATTGCAAGATGCAATTCTGAAATTTTTTGCTTTATCCTGCTCCTCTTAGCATGATAAAGAAGATTCAAAGAGAGTGAGATGCCAGCTCCTTTCATTCAGTCAGTAGCTTCAATCATTTCTGGACGTTTTTCAATGGCAAAAATCAATGAATATTGTAAATGCACAAGCAGTAATTTCTCCGCATTGCAAGGTGCAATTCTGAAATTTTTTGCTTTTTCCTGCTCCTCTTAGCATGATAAAGAAGATTCAAAGAGAGTGAGATGCCAGCTCCTTTCATTCAGTCAGTGGCTTCAATCATTTCTGGATGTTTTTCAATGGCAAAAATCAATGAATATTGTAAATGCACAAACAGTAATTTCTCCGCATTGCAAGATGCAATTCTGAAATTTTTTGCTTTTTCCTGCTCCTCTTAGCATGAAAAAGAAGATTCAAAGAGAGTGAGATGCCAGCTCCTTTCATTCAGTCAGTAGCTTCAATCATTTCTGGTATATGAATAACATGATGTTTTTCAATGGCAAAAATCAATGAATATTGTAAATGCACAAACAGTAATTTCTCCGCATTGCAAGGTGCAATTCTGAATTTTTTTGCTTTTTCCTGCTCCTCTTAGCATGATAAAGAAGATTCAAAGAGAGTGAGATGCCAGCTCCTTTCATTCAGTCAGTAGCTTCAATCATTTCTGGACGTTTTTCAATGGCAAAAATCAATGAATATTGTAAATGCACAAACAGTAATTTCTCCGCATTGCAAGGTGCAATTCTGAAATTTTTTGCTTTTTCCTGCTCCTCTTAGCATGATAAAGAAGATTCAAAGAGAGTGAGATGCCAGCTCCTTTCATTCAGTCAGTAGCTTCAATCATTTCTGGACGTTTTTCAATGGCAAAAATCAATGAATATTGTAAATGCACAAACAGTAATTTCTCCGCATTGCAAGGTGCAATTCTGAAATTTTTTGCTTTTTCCTGCTCCTCTTAGCATGATAAAGAAGATTCAAAGAGAGTGAGATGCCAGCTCCTTTCATTCAGTCAGTAGCTTCAAACATTTCTGGTATATGAATAACATGATGTTTTTCAATGGCAAAAATCAATGAATATTGTAAATGCACAAACAGTAATTTCTCCGCATTGCAAGGTGCAATTCTGAAATTTTTTGCTTTTTCCTGCTCCTCTTAGCATGATAAAGAAGATTCAAAGAGAGTGAGATGCCAGCTCCTTTCATTCAGTCAGTAGCTTCAATCATTTCTGGACGTTTTTCAATGGCAAAAATCAATGAATATTGTAAATGCACAAACAGTAATTTCTCCGCATTGCAAGGTTTCAGAATTGCACCTTGCAATGTGGAGATCTTACTGTTTGTGCATTTACAGTATTCATTGATTTTTGCCATTGAAAAACGTCCAGAAATGTTTGAAGCTACTGACTGAATGAAGGGAGCTGGCATCTCACTCACTTTGAATGTTCTTTATCATGCTAGGATTAGCAGGAAAAAGCAAAAAATTTCAGAATTGCACCTTGCAATGTGGAGATATTACTGTTTGTGCATTTACAATATTCATTGATTTTTGCCATTGAAAAACATCATGTTATTCATATACCAGAAATGTTTGAAGCTACTGACTGAATGAAAGGATCTGGCATCTCACTATCTTTGAATCTTCTTTATCATGCTAGGATTAGCAGGAAAAAGCAAAAAATTTCAGAATTGCACCTTGCAATGTTTAGATATTACTGTTTGTGCATTTACAATATTCATTGATTTTTGCCATTGAAAAACGTCCAGAAATGTTTGAAGCTACTGACTGAATGAAAGGAGCTGGCATCTCACTCTATTTGAATCTTCTTTATCATGCTAGGATTAGCAGGAAAAAGCAAAAAATTTCAGAATTGCACCTTGCAATGTGGAGATATTACTGTTTGTGCATTTACAATATTCATTGATTTTTGCCATTGAAAAACATCCAGAAATGTTTGAAGCTACTGACTGAATGAAAGGAGCTGGCATCTCACTCTCTTTGAATCTTCTTTATCATGCTAGGAGTAGCAGGAAAAAGCAAAAAATTTCAGAATTGCACCTTGCAATGTGGAGATATTACTGTTTGTGCATTTACAATATTCATTGATTTTTGCCATTGAAAAACGTCCAGAAATGTTTGAAGCTACTGACTGAATGAAAGGAGCTGGCATCTCACTCTCTTTGAATCTTCTTTATCATGCTAGGATTAGCAGGAAAAAGCAAAAAATTTCAGAATTGCACCTTGCAATGTGGAGATATTACTGTTTGTGCATTTACAATATTCATTGATTTTTGCCATTGAAAAACATCATGTTATTCATATACCAGAAATGTTTGATTCTACTGACTGAATGAAAGGACCTGGCATCTCACTCTCTTTGAATCTTCTTTATCATGCTAGGATTAGCAGGAAAAAGCAAAAAATTTCAGAATTGCACCTTGCAATGTGGAGATATTACTGTTTGTGCATTTACAATATTCATTGATTTTTGCCATTGAAAAACGTCCAGAAATGTTTGAAGCTACTGACTGAATGAAAGGAGCTGGCATCTCACTCTATTTGAATATTCTTTATCATGCTAGGATTAGCAGGAAAAAGCAAAAAATTTCAGAATTGCACCTTGCAATGTGGAGATATTACTGTTTGTGCATTTACAATATTCATTGATTTTTGCCATTGAAAAACGTCCAGAAATGTTTATACCAGAAATGTTTGAAGCTACTGACTGAATGAAAGGAGCTGGCATCTCACTCTCTTTGAATCTTCTTTATCATGCTAAGAGGAGCAGGAAAAAGCAAAAAAATTCAGAATTGCACCTTGCAATGCGGAGAAATTACTGTTTGTGCATTTACAATATTCATTGATTTTTGCCATTGAAAAATGTCCAGAAATGATTGAAGCTACTGACTGAATGAAAGGAGCTGGCATCTCACTCACTTTGAATCTTCTTTATCATGCTAAGAGGAGCAGGAAAAAGCAAAAAATTTCAGAATTGCACCTTGCAATGCGGAGAAATTACTGTTTGTGCATTTACAATATTCATTGATTTTTGCCATTGAAAAACGTCCAGAAATTATTGAAGCTACTGACTGAATGAAAGGAGCTGGCATCTCACTCTCTTTGAATCTTCTTTATCATGCTAAGAGGAGCAGGAAAAAGCAAAAAATTTCAGAATTGCACCTTGCAATGTGAAGAAATTACTGTTTGTGCATTTACAATATTCATTGATTTTTGCCATTGAAAAACATCATGTTATTCATACCCAGAAATGATTGAAGCTACTGACTGAATGAAAGGAGCTGGCATCTCACTCTCTTTGAATCTTCTTTATCATGCTAAGAGGAGCAGGAAAAAGCAAAACATTTCAGAATTGCACCTTGCAATGCGGAGAAATTACTGTTTGTGCATTTACAATATTCATTGATTTTTGCCATTGAAAAACGTTCAGAAATGATTGAAGCTACTGACTGAATGAAAGGAGCTGGCATCTCACTCTCTTTGAATCTTCTTTATCATGCTAAGAGGAGCAGGAAAAAGCAAAAAATTTCAGAATTGCACCTTGCAATGCGGAGAAATTACTGTTTGTGCATTTACAATATTCATTGATTTTTGCCATTGAAAAACGTCCAGAAATGATTGAAGCTACTGACTGAATGAAAGGAGCTGGCATCTCACTCTCTTTGAATCTTCTTTACCATGCTAAGAGGAGCAGGAAAAAGCAAAAAATTTCAGAATTGCACCTTGCAATGCGGAGAAATTACTGTTTGTGCATTTACAATATTCATTGATTTTTGCCATTGAAAAACATCATGTTATTCATATACCAGAAATGATTGAAGCTACTGACTGAATGAAAGGAGCTGGCATCTCACTCTCTTTGAATCTTCTTTATCATGCTAGGATTAGCAGGAAAAAGCAAAAAATTTCAGAATTGCACCTTGCAATGTGGAGATATTACTGTTTGTGCATTTACAATATTCATTGATTTTTGCCATTGAAAAACGTCCAGAAATGTTTGAAGCTACTGACTGAATGAAAGGAGCTGGCATCTCACTCTATTTGAATCTTCTTTATCATGCTAGGATTAGCAGGAAAAAGCAAAAAAATTTCAGAATTGCACCTTGCAATGTGGAGATATTACTGTTTGTGCATTTACAATATTCATTGATTTTTGCCATTGAAAAACATCCAGAAATGTTTGAAGCTACTGACTGAATGAAAGGAGCTGGCATCTCACTCTCTTTGAATCTTCTTTATCATGCTAGGAGTAGCAGGAAAAAGCAAAAAATTTCAGAATTGCACCTTGCAATGTGGAGATATTACTGTTTGTGCATTTACAATATTCATTGATTTTTGCCATTGAAAAACGTCCAGAAATGTTTGAAGCTACTGACTGAATGAAAGGAGCTGGCATCTCACTCTCTTTGAATCTTCTTTATCATGCTAGGATTAGCAGGAAAAAGCAAAAAATTTCAGAATTGCACCTTGCAATGTGGAGATATTACTGTTTGTGCATTTACAATATTCATTGATTTTTGCCATTGAAAAACATCATGTTATTCATATACCAGAAATGTTTGAGGCTACTGACTGAATGAAAGGACCTGGCATCTCACTCTCTTTGAATCTTCTTTATCATGCTAGGATTAGCAGGAAAAAGCAAAAAATTTCAGAATTGCACCTTGCAATGTGGAGATATTACTGTTTGTGCATTTACAATATTCATTGATTTTTGCCATTGAAAAACGTCCAGAAATGTTTATACCAGAAATGTTTGAAGCTACTGACTGAATGAAAGGAGCTGGCATCTCACTCTCTTTGAATCTTCTTTATCATGCTAAGAGGAGCAGGAAAAAGCAAAAAAATTCAGAATTGCACCTTGCAATGCGGAGAAATTACTGTTTGTGCATTTACAATATTCATTGATTTTTGCCATTGAAAAATGTCCAGAAATGATTGAAGCTACTGACTGAATGAAAGGAGCTGGCATCTCACTCACTTTGAATCTTCTTTATCATGCTAAGAGGAGCAGGAAAAAGCAAAAAATTTCAGAATTGCACCTTGCAATGCGGAGAAATTACTGTTTGTGCATTTACAATATTCATTGATTTTTGCCATTGAAAAACGTCCAGAAATTATTGAAGCTACTGACTGAATGAAAGGAGCTGGCATCTCACTCTCTTTGAATCTTCTTTATCATGCTAAGAGGAGCAGGAAAAAGCAAAAAATTTCAGAATTGCACCTTGCAATGTGGAGAAATTACTGTTTGTGCATTTACAATATTCATTGATTTTTGCCATTGAAAAACATCATGTTATTCATACCCAGAAATGATTGAAGCTACTGACTGAATGAAAGGAGCTGGCATCTCACTCTCTTTGAATCTTCTTTATTATGCTAAGAGGAGCAGGAAAAAGCAAAACATTTCAGAATTGCACCTTGCAATGCGGAGAAATTACTGTTTGTGCATTTACAATATTCATTGATTTTTGCCATTGAAAAACGTCCAGAAATGATTGAAGCTACTGACTGAATGAAAGGAGCTGGCATCTCACTCTCTTTGAATCTTCTTTATCATGCTAAGAGGAGCAGGAAAAAGCAAAAAATTTCAGAATTGCACCTTGCAATGCGGAGAAATTACTGTTTGTGCATTTACAATATTCATTGATTTTTGCCATTGAAAAACGTCCAGAAATGATTGAAGCTACTGACTGAATGAAAGGAGCTGGCATCTCACTCTCTTTGAATCTTCTTTACCATGCTAAGAGGAGCAGGAAAAAGCAAAAAATTTCAGAATTGCACCTTGCAATGCGGAGAAATTACTGTTTGTGCATTTACAATATTCATTGATTTTTGCCATTGAAAAACATCATGTTATTCATATACCAGAAATGATTGAAGCTACTGACTGAATGAAAGGAGCTGGCATCTCACTCTCTTTGAATCTTCTTTATCATGCTAGGATTAGCAGGAAAAAGCAAAAAATTTCAGAATTGCACCTTGCAATGTGGAGATATTACTGTTTGTGCATTTACAATATTCATTGATTTTTGCCATTGAAAAACGTCCAGAAATGTTTATACCAGAAATGTTTGAAGCTACTGACTGAATGAAAGGAGCTGGCATCTCACTCTCTTTGAATCTTCTTTATCATGCTAAGAGGAGCAGGAAAAAGCAAAAAAATTCAGAATTGCACCTTGCAATGCGGAGAAATTACTGTTTGTGCATTTACAATATTCATTGATTTTTGCCATTGAAAAATGTCCAGAAATGATTGAAGCTACTGACTGAATGAAAGGAGCTGGCATCTCACTCTCTTTGAATCTTCTTTATCATGCTAAGAGGAGCAGGAAAAAGCAAAAAATTTCAGAATTGCACCTTGCAATGCGGAGAAATTACTGTTTGTGCATTTACAATATTCATTGATTTTTGCCATTGAAAAACATCATGTTATTCATACCCAGAAATGATTGAAGCTACTGACTGAATGAAAGGAGCTGGCATCTCACTCTCTTTGAATCTTCTTTATTATGCTAAGAGGAGCAGGAAAAAGCAAAACATTTCAGAATTGCACCTTGCAATGCGGAGAAATTACTGTTTGTGCATTTACAATATTCATTGATTTTTGCCATTGAAAAACATCATGTTATTCATACCCAGAAATGATTGAAGCTACTGACTGAATGAAAGGAGCTGGCATCTCACTCTCTTTGAATCTTCTTTATTATGCTAAGAGGAGCAGGAAAAAGCAAAACATTTCAGAATTGCACCTTGCAATGCGGAGAAATTACTGTTTGTGCATTTACAATATTCATTGATTTTTGCCATTGAAAAACGTCCAGAAATGATTGAAGCTACTGACTGAATGAAAGGAGCTGGCATCTCACTCTCTTTGAATCTTCTTTATCATGCTAAGAGGAGCAGGGAAAAGCAAAAAATTTCAGAATTGCACCTTGCAATGCGGAGAAATTACTGTTTGTGCATTTACAATATTCATTGATTTTTGCCATTGAAAAACGTCCAGAAATGATTGAAGCTACTGACTGAATGAAAGGAGCTGGCATCTCACTCTCTTTGAATCTTCTTTACCATGCTAAGAGGAGCAGGAAAAAGCAAAAAATTTCAGAATTGCACCATGCAATGCGGAGAAATTACTGTTTGTGCATTTACAATATTCATTGATTTTTGCCATTGAAAAACATCATGTTATTCATATACCAGAAATGATTGAAGCTACTGACTGAATGAAAGGAGCTGGCATCTCACTCTCTTTGAATCTTCTTTATCATGCTAGGATTAGCAGGAAAAAGCAAAAAATTTCAGAATTGCACCTTGCAATGTGGAGATATTACTGTTTGTGCATTTACAATATTCATTGATTTTTGCCATTGAAAAACGTCCAGAAATGTTTATACCAGAAATGTTTGAAGCTACTGACTGAATGAAAGGAGCTGGCATCTCACTCTCTTTGAATCTTCTTTATCATGCTAAGAGGAGCAGGAAAAAGCAAAAAAATTCAGAATTGCACCTTGCAATGCGGAGAAATTACTGTTTGTGCATTTACAATATTCATTGATTTTTGCCATTGAAAAATGTCCAGAAATGATTGAAGCTACTGACTGAATGAAAGGAGCTGGCATCTCACTCTCTTTGAATCTTCTTTATCATGCTAAGAGGAGCAGGAAAAAGCAAAAAATTTCAGAATTGCACCTTGCAATGCGGAGAAATTACTGTTTGTGCATTTACAATATTCATTGATTTTTGCCATTGAAAAACGTCCAGAAATGATTGAAGCTACTGACTGAATGAAAGGAGCTGGCATCTCACTCTCTTTGAATCTTCTTTATCATGCTAAGAGGAGCAGGAAAAAGCAAAAAATTTCAGAATTGCACCTTGCAATGTGGAGAAATTACTGTTTGTGCATTTACAATATTCATTGATTTTTGCCATTGAAAAACATCATGTTATTCATACCCAGAAATGATTGAAGCTACTGACTGAATGAAAGGAGCTGGCATCTCACTCTCTTTGAATCTTCTTTATCATGCTAAGAGGAGCAGGAAAAAGCAAAACATTTCAGAATTGCACCTTGCAATGCGGAGAAATTACTGTTTGTGCATTTACAATATTCATTGATTTTTGCCATTGAAAAACGTCCAGAAATGATTGAAGCTACTGACTGAATGAAAGGAGCTGGCATCTCACTCTCTTTGAATCTTCTTTATCATGCTAAGAGGAGCAGGAAAAAGCAAAAAATTTCAGAATTGCACCTTGCAATGCGGAGAAATTACTGTTTGTGCATTTACAATATTCATTGATTTTTGCCATTGAAAAACGTCCAGAAATGATTGAAGCTACTGACTGAATGAAAGGAGCTGGCATCTCACTCTCTTTGAATCTTCTTTACCATGCTAAGAGGAGCAGGAAAAAGCAAAAAATTTCAGAATTGCACCTTGCAATGCGGAGAAATTACTGTTTGTGCATTTACAATATTCATTGATTTTTGCCATTGAAAAACATCATGTTATTCATATACCAGAAATGATTGAAGCTACTGACTGAATGAAAGGAGCTGGCATCTCACTCTCTTTGAATCTTCTTTATCATGCTAAGAGGAGCAGGAAAAAGCAAAAAATTTCAGAATTGCACCTTGCAATGCGGAGAAATTACTGTTTGTGCATTTACAATATTCATTGATTTTTGCCATTGAAAAACGTCCAGAAGTGATTGAAGCTACTGACTGAATGAAAGGAGCTGGCATCTCACTCTCTTTGAATCTTCTTTATCATGCTAAGAGGAGCAGGAAAAAGCAAAAAAATTCAGAATTGCACCTTGCAATGCGGAGAAATTACTGTTTGTGCATTTACAATATTCATTGATTTTTGCCATTGAAAAACGTCCAGAAATGATTGAAGCTACTGACTGAATGAAAGGAGCTGGCATCTCACTCTCTTGGAATCTTCTTTACCATGCTAAGAGGAGCAGGAAAAAGCAAAAAATTTCAGAATTGCACCTTGCAATGCGGAGAAATTACTGTTTGTGCAGTTACAATATTCATTGATTTTTGCCATTGAAAAACATCATGTTATTCATATACCAGAAATGATTGAAGCTACTGACTGAATGAAAGGAGCTGGCATCTCACTCTCTTTGAATCTTCTTTATCATGCTAAGAGGAGCAGGAAAAAGCAAAAAATTTCAGAATTGCACCTTGCAATGCGGAGAAATTACTGTTTGTGCATTTACAATATTCATTGATTTTTGCCATTGAAAAACGTCCAGAAATGATTGAAGCTACTGACTGAATGAAAGGAGCTGGCATCTCACTCTCTTTGAATCTTCTTTATCATGCTAAGAGGAGCAGGAAAAAGCAAAAAATTTCAGAATTGCACCTTGCAATGCGGAGAAATTACTGTTTGTGCATTTACAATATTCATTGATTTTTGCCATTGAAAAACGTCCAGAAATGATTGAAGCTACTGACTGAATGAAAGGAGCTGGCATGTAACTCTCTTTGAGTCTTCTTTATCATGCTAAGAGGAGCAGGAAAAAGCAAAAAATTTCAGAATTGCACCTTGCAATGCGGAGAAATTACTCTTTGTGCATTTACAATATTCATTGATTTTTGCCATTGAAAAACATCATGTTATTCATTTACCAGAAATGTTTGAAGCTACTGACTGAATGAAAGAAGCTGGCATCTCACTATCTTTGAATCTTCTTTATCATGCTAAGAGGAGCAGGAAAAAGCAAAAAATTTCAGAATTCCACCTTACAATGCGGAGAAATTACTGTTTGTGCATATACAATATTCATTGATTTTTGCCATTGAAAAACGTCCAGAAATGTTTGAAGCTACTGACTGAATGAAAGGAGCTGGCATCTCACTCTATTTGAATATTCTTTATCATGCTAGGATTAGCAGGAAAAAGCAAAAAATTTCAGAATTGCACCTTGCAATGTGGAGATATTACTGTTTGTGCATTTACAATATTCATTGATTTTTGCCATTGAAAAACGTCCAGAAATGTTTATACCAGAAATGTTTGAAGCTACTGACTGAATGAAAGGAGCTGGCATCTCACTCTCTTTGAATCTTCTTTATCATGCTAAGAGGAGCAGGAAAAAGCAAAAAAATTCAGAATTGCACCTTGCAATGCGGAGAAATTACTGTTTGTGCATTTACAATATTCATTGATTTTTGCCATTGAAAAATGTCCAGAAATGATTGAAGCTACTGACTGAATGAAAGGAGCTGGCATCTCACTCTCTTTGAATCTTCTTTATCATGCTAAGAGGAGCAGGAAAAAGCAAAAAATTTCAGAATTGCACCTTGCAATGCGGAGAAATTACTGTTTGTGCATTTACAATATTCATTGATTTTTGCCATTGAAAAACGTCCAGAAATGATTGAAGCTACTGACTGAATGAAAGGAGCTGGCATCTCACTCTCTTTGAATCTTCTTTATCATGCTAAGAGGAGCAGGAAAAAGCAAAAAATTTCAGAATTGCACCTTGCAATGTGGAGAAATTACTGTTTGTGCATTTACAATATTCATTGATTTTTGCCATTGAAAAACATCAAGTTATTCATACCCAGAAATGATTGAAGCTACTGACTGAATGAAAGGAGCTGGCATCTCACTCTCTTTGAATCTTCTTTATCATGCTAAGAGGAGCAGGAAAAAGCAAAACATTTCAGAATTGCACCTTGCAATGCGGAGAAATTACTGTTTGTGCATTTACAATATTCATTGATTTTTGCCATTGAAAAACGTCCAGAAATGATTGAAGCTACTGACTGAATGAAAGGAGCTGGCATCTCACTCTCTTTGAATCTTCTTTATCATGCTAAGAGGAGCAGGAAAAAGCAAAAAATTTCAGAATTGCACCTTGCAATGCGGAGAAATTACTGTTTGTGCATTTACAATATTCATTGATTTTTGCCATTGAAAAACGTCCAGAAATGATTGAAGCTACTGACTGAATGAAAGGAGCTGGCATCTCACTCTCTTTGAATCTTCTTTACCATGCTAAGAGGAGCAGGAAAAAGCAAAAAATTTCAGAATTGCACCTTGCAATGCGGAGAAATTACTGTTTGTGCATTTACAATATTCATTGATTTTTGCCATTGAAAAACATCATGTTATTCATATACCAGAAATGATTGAAGCTACTGACTGAATGAAAGGAGCTGGCATCTCACTCTCTTTGAATCTTCTTTATCATGCTAAGAGGAGCAGGAAAAAGCAAAAAATTTCAGAATTGCACCTTGCAATGCGGAGAAATTACTGTTTGTGCATTTACAATATTCATTGATTTTTGCCATTGAAAAACGTCCAGAAGTGATTGAAGCTACTGACTGAATGAAAGGAGCTGGCATCTCACTCTCTTTGAATCTTCTTTATCATGCTAAGAGGAGCAGGAAAAAGCAAAAAAATTCAGAATTGCACCTTGCAATGCGGAGAAATTACTGTTTGTGCATTTACAATATTCATTGATTTTTGCCATTGAAAAACGTCCAGAAATGATTGAAGCTACTGACTGAATGAAAGGAGCTGGCATCTCACTCTCTTTGAATCTTCTTTACCATGCTAAGAGGAGCAGGAAAAAGCAAAAAATTTCAGAATTGCACCTTGCAATGCGGAGAAATTACTGTTTGTGCAGTTACAATATTCATTGATTTTTGCCATTGAAAAACATCATGTTATTCATATACCAGAAATGATTGAAGCTACTGACTGAATGAAAGGAGCTGGCATCTCACTCTCTTTGAATCTTCTTTATCATGCTAAGAGGAGCAGGAAAAAGCAAAAAATTTCAGAATTGCACCTTGCAATGCGGAGAAATTACTGTTTGTGCATTTACAATATTCATTGATTTTTGCCATTGAAAAACGTCCAGAAATGATTGAAGCTACTGACTGAATGAAAGGAGCTGGCATCTCACTCTCTTTGAATCTTCTTTATCATGCTAAGAGGAGCAGGAAAAAGCAAAAAATTTCAGAATTGCACCTTGCAATGTGGAGAAATTACTGTTTGTGCATTTACAATATTCATTGATTTTTGCCATTGAAAAACATCAAGTTATTCATACCCAGAAATGATTGAAGCTACTGACTGAATGAAAGGAGCTGGCATCTCACTCTCTTTGAATCTTCTTTATCATGCTAAGAGGAGCAGGAAAAAGCAAAACATTTCAGAATTGCACCTTGCAATGCGGAGAAATTACTGTTTGTGCATTTACAATATTCATTGATTTTTGCCATTGAAAAACGTCCAGAAATGATTGAAGCTACTGACTGAATGAAAGGAGCTGGCATCTCACTCTCTTTGAATCTTCTTTATCATGCTAAGAGGAGCAGGAAAAAGCAAAAAATTTCAGAATTGCACCTTGCAATGCGGAGAAATTACTGTTTGTGCATTTACAATATTCATTGATTTTTGCCATTGAAAAACGTCCAGAAATGATTGAAGCTACTGACTGAATGAAAGGAGCTGGCATCTCACTCTCTTTGAATCTTCTTTACCATGCTAAGAGGAGCAGGAAAAAGCAAAAAATTTCAGAATTGCACCTTGCAATGCGGAGAAATTACTGTTTGTGCATTTACAATATTCATTGATTTTTGCCATTGAAAAACATCATGTTATTCATATACCAGAAATGATTGAAGCTACTGACTGAATGAAAGGAGCTGGCATCTCACTCTCTTTGAATCTTCTTTATCATGCTAAGAGGAGCAGGAAAAAGCAAAAAATTTCAGAATTGCACCTTGCAATGCGGAGAAATTACTGTTTGTGCATTTACAATATTCATTGATTTTTGCCATTGAAAAACGTCCAGAAGTGATTGAAGCTACTGACTGAATGAAAGGAGCTGGCATCTCACTCTCTTTGAATCTTCTTTATCATGCTAAGAGGAGCAGGAAAAAGCAAAAAAATTCAGAATTGCACCTTGCAATGCGGAGAAATTACTGTTTGTGCATTTACAATATTCATTGATTTTTGCCATTGAAAAACGTCCAGAAATGATTGAAGCTACTGACTGAATGAAAGGAGCTGGCATCTCACTCTCTTTGAATCTTCTTTACCATGCTAAGAGGAGCAGGAAAAAGCAAAAAATTTCAGAATTGCACCTTGCAATGCGGAGAAATTACTGTTTGTGCAGTTACAATATTCATTGATTTTTGCCATTGAAAAACATCATGTTATTCATATACCAGAAATGATTGAAGCTACTGACTGAATGAAAGGAGCTGGCATCTCACTCTCTTTGAATCTTCTTTATCATGCTAAGAGGAGCAGGAAAAAGCAAAAAATTTCAGAATTGCACCTTGCAATGCGGAGAAATTACTGTTTGTACATTTACAATATTCATTGATTTTTGCCATTGAAAAACGTCCAGAAATGATTGAAGCTACTGACTGAATGAAAGGAGCTGGCATCTCACTCTCTTTGAATCTTCTTTATCATGCTAACAGGAGCAGGAAAAAGCAAAAAATTTCAGAATTGCACCTTGCAATGCGGAGAAATTACTGTTTGTGCATTTACAATATTCATTGATTTTTGCCATTGAAAAACGTCCAGAAATGATTGAAGCTACTGACTGAATGAAAGGAGCTGGCATGTAACTCTCTTTGAGTCTTCTTTATCATGCTAAGAGGAGCAGGAAAAAGCAAAAAATTTCAGAATTGCACCTTGCAATGCGGAGAAATTACTCTTTGTGCATTTACAATATTCATTGATTTTTGCCATTGAAAAACATCATGTTATTCATTTACCAGAAATGTTTGAAGCTACTGACTGAATAAAAGAAGCTGGCATCTCACTATCTTTGAATCTTCTTTATCATGCTAAGAGGAGCAGGAAAAAGCAAAAAATTTCAGAATTCCACCTTACAATGCGGAGAAATTACTGTTTGTGCATATACAATATTCATTGATTTTTGCCATTGAAAAACGTCCAGAAATGTTTGAAGCTACTGACTGAATGAAAGGAGCTGGCATCTCACTCTATTTGAATATTCTTTATCATGCTAGGATTAGCAGGAAAAAGCAAAAAATTTCAGAATTGCACCTTGCAATGTGGAGATATTACTGTTTGTGCATTTACAATATTCATTGATTTTTGCCATTGAAAAACGTCCAGAAATGTTTATACCAGAAATGTTTGAAGCTACTGACTGAATGAAAGGAGCTGGCATCTCACTCTCTTTGAATCTTCTTTATCATGCTAAGAGGAGCAGGAAAAAGCAAAAAAATTCAGAATTGCACCTTGCAATGCGGAGAAATTACTGTTTGTGCATTTACAATATTCATTGATTTTTGCCATTGAAAAATGTCCAGAAATGATTGAAGCTACTGACTGAATGAAAGGAGCTGGCATCTCACTCTCTTTGAATCTTCTTTATCATGCTAAGAGGAGCAGGAAAAAGCAAAAAATTTCAGAATTGCACCTTGCAATGCGGAGAAATTACTGTTTGTGCATTTACAATATTCATTGATTTTTGCCATTGAAAAACGTCCAGAAATGATTGAAGCTACTGACTGAATGAAAGGAGCTGGCATCTCACTCTCTTTGAATCTTCTTTATCATGCTAAGAGGAGCAGGAAAAAGCAAAAAATTTCAGAATTGCACCTTGCAATGTGGAGAAATTACTGTTTGTGCATTTACAATATTCATTGATTTTTGCCATTGAAAAACATCATGTTATTCATACCCAGAAATGATTGAAGCTACTGACTGAATGAAAGGAGCTGGCATCTCACTCTCTTTGAATCTTCTTTATCATGCTAAGAGGAGCAGGAAAAAGCAAAACATTTCAGAATTGCACCTTGCAATGCGGAGAAATTACTGTTTGTGCATTTACAATATTCATTGATTTTTGCCATTGAAAAACGTCCAGAAATGATTGAAGCTACTGACTGAATGAAAGGAGCTGGCATCTCACTCTCTTTGAATCTTCTTTATCATGCTAAGAGGAGCAGGAAAAAGCAAAAAATTTCAGAATTGCACCTTGCAATGCGGAGAAATTACTGTTTGTGCATTTACAATATTCATTGATTTTTGCCATTGAAAAACGTCCAGAAATGATTGAAGCTACTGACTGAATGAAAGGAGCTGGCATCTCACTCTCTTTGAATCTTCTTTACCATGCTAAGAGGAGCAGGAAAAAGCAAAAAATTTCAGAATTGCACCTTGCAATGCGGAGAAATTACTGTTTGTGCATTTACAATATTCATTGATTTTTGCCATTGAAAAACATCATGTTATTCATATACCAGAAATGATTGAAGCTACTGACTGAATGAAAGGAGCTGGCATCTCACTCTCTTTGAATCTTCTTTATCATGCTAAGAGGAGCAGGAAAAAGCAAAAAATTTCAGAATTGCACCTTGCAATGCGGAGAAATTACTGTTTGTGCATTTACAATATTCATTGATTATTGCCATTGAAAAACGTCCAGAAATGATTGAAGCTACTGACTGAATGAAAGGAGCTGGCATCTCACTCTCTTTGAATCTTCTTTATCATGCTAAGAGGAGCAGGAAAAAGCAAAAAATTTCAGAATTCCACCTTACAATGCGGAGAAATTACTGTTTGTGCATATACAATATTCATTGATTTTTGCCATTGAAAAACGTCCAGAAATGTTTGAAGCTACTGACTGAATGAAAGGAGCTGGCATCTCACTCTATTTGAATATTCTTTATCATGCTAGGATTAGCAGGAAAAAGCAAAAAATTTCAGAATTGCACCTTGCAATGTGGAGATATTACTGTTTGTGCATTTACAATATTCATTGATTTTTGCCATTGAAAAACGTCCAGAAATGTTTATACCAGAAATGTTTGAAGCTACTGACTGAATGAAAGGAGCTGGCATCTCACTCTCTTTGAATCTTCTTTATCATGCTAAGAGGAGCAGGAAAAAGCAAAAAATTTCAGAATTGCACCTTGCAATGCGGAGAAATTACTGTTTGTGCATTTACAATATTCATTGATTTTTGCCATTGAAAAACGTCCAGAAATGATTGAAGCTACTGACTGAATGAAAGGAGCTGGCATCTCACTCTCTTTGAATCTTCTTTATCATGCTAAGAGGAGCAGGAAAAAGCAAAAAATTTCAGAATTGCACCTTGCAATGTGGAGAAATTACTGTTTGTGCATTTACAATATTCATTGATTTTTGCCATTGAAAAACATCATGTTATTCATACCCAGAAATGATTGAAGCTACTGACTGAATGAAAGGAGCTGGCATCTCACTCTCTTTGAATCTTCTTTATCATGCTAAGAGGAGCAGGAAAAAGCAAAACATTTCAGAATTGCACCTTGCAATGCGGAGAAATTACTGTTTGTGCATTTACAATATTCATTGATTTTTGCCATTGAAAAACGTCCAGAAATGATTGAAGCTACTGACTGAATGAAAGGAGCTGGCATCTCACTCTCTTTGAATCTTCTTTATCATGCTAAGAGGAGCAGGAAAAAGCAAAAAATTTCAGAATTGCACCTTGCAATGCGGAGAAATTACTGTTTGTGCATTTACAATATTCATTGATTTTTGCCATTGAAAAACGTCCAGAAATGATTGAAGCTACTGACTGAATGAAAGGAGCTGGCATCTCACTCTCTTTGAATCTTCTTTACCATGCTAAGAGGAGCAGGAAAAAGCAAAAAATTTCAGAATTGCACCTTGCAATGCGGAGAAATTACTGTTTGTGCATTTACAATATTCATTGATTTTTGCCATTGAAAAACATCATGTTATTCATATACCAGAAATGATTGAAGCTACTGACTGAATGAAAGGAGCTGGCATCTCACTCTCTTTGAATCTTCTTTATCATGCTAAGAGGAGCAGGAAAAAGCAAAAAATTTCAGAATTGCACCTTGCAATGCGGAGAAATTACTGTTTGTGCATTTACAATATTCATTGATTATTGCCATTGAAAAACGTCCAGAAATGATTGAAGCTACTGACTGAATGAAAGGAGCTGGCATCTCAATCTCTTTGAATCTTCTTTATCATGCTAAGAGGAGCAGGAAAAAGCAAAAAATTTCAGAATTGCACCTTGCAATGCGGAGAAATTACTGTTTGTGCATTTACAATATTCATTGATTTTTGCCATTGAAAAACGTCCAGAAATGATTGAAGCTACTGACTGAATGAAAGGAGCTGGCATCTCACTCTCTTTGAATCTTCTTTACCATGCTAAGAGGAGCAGGAAAAAGCAAAAAATTTCAGAATTGCACCTTGCAATGCGGAGAAATTACTGTTTGTGCAGTTACAATATTCATTGATTTTTGCCATTGAAAAACATCATGTTATTCATATACCAGAAATGATTGAATCTACTGACTGAATGAAAGGAGCTGGCATCTCACTCTCTTTGAATCTTCTTTATCATGCTAAGAGGAGCAGGAAAAAGCAAAAAATTTCAGAATTGCACCTTGCAATGCGGAGAAATTACTGTTTGTGCATTTACAATATTCATTGATTTTTGCCATTGAAAAACGTCCAGAAATGATTGAAGCTACTGACTGAATGAAAGGAGCTGGCATCTCACTCTCTTTGAATCTTCTTTATCATGCTAAGAGGAGCAGGAAAAAGCAAAAAATTTCAGAATTGCACCTTGCAATGCGGAGAAATTACTGTTTGTGCATTTACAATATTCATTGATTTTTGCCATTGAAAAACGTCCAGAAATGATTGAAGCTACTGACTGAATGAAAGGAGCTGGCATCTCACTCTCTTTGAATCTTCTTTACCATGCTAAGAGGAGCAGGAAAAAGCAAAAAATTTCAGAATTGCACCTTGCAATGCGGAGAAATTACTGTTTGTGCATTTACAATATTCATTGATTTTTGCCATTGAAAAACATCATGTTATTCATATACCAGAAATGATTGAAGCTACTGACTGAATGAAAGGAGCTGGCATCTCACTCTCTTTGAATCTTCTTTATCATGCTAAGAGGAGCAGGAAAAAGCAAAAAATTTCAGAATTGCACCTTGCAATGCGGAGAAATTACTGTTTGTGCATTTACAATATTCATTGATTATTGCCATTGAAAAACGTCCAGAAATGATTGAAGCTACTGACTGAATGAAAGGAGCTGGCATCTCAATCTCTTTGAATCTTCTTTATCATGCTAAGAGGAGCAGGAAAAAGCAAAAAATTTCAGAATTGCACCTTGCAATGCGGAGAAATTACTGTTTGTGCATTTACAATATTCATTGATTTTTGCCATTGAAAAACGTCCAGAAATGATTGAAGCTACTGACTGAATGAAAGGAGCTGGCATCTCACTCTCTTTGAATCTTCTTTACCATGCTAAGAGGAGCAGGAAAAAGCAAAAAATTTCAGAATTGCACCTTGCAATGCGGAGAAATTACTGTTTGTGCAGTTACAATATTCATTGATTTTTGCCATTGAAAAACATCATGTTATTCATATACCAGAAATGATTGAAGCTACTGACTGAATGAAAGGAGCTGGCATCTCACTCTCTTTGAATCTTCTTTATCATGCTAAGAGGAGCAGGAAAAAGCAAAAAATTTCAGAATTGCACCTTGCAATGCGGAGAAATTACTGTTTGTGCATTTACAATATTCATTGATTTTTGCCATTGAAAAACGTCCAGAAATGATTGAAGCTACTGACTGAATGAAAGGAGCTGGCATCTCACTCTCTTTGAATCTTCTTTATCATGCTAAGAGGAGCAGGAAAAAGCAAAAAATTTCAGAATTGCACCTTGCAATGCGGAGAAATTACTGTTTGTGCATTTACAATATTCATTGATTTTTGCCATTGAAAAACGTCCAGAAATGATTGAAGCTACTGACTGAATGAAAGGAGCTGGCATGTAACTCTCTTTGAGTCTTCTTTATCATGCTAAGAGGAGCAGGAAAAAGCAAAAAATTTCAGAATTGCACCTTGCAATGCGGAGAAATTACTCTTTGTGCATTTACAATATTCATTGATTTTTGCCATTGAAAAACATCATGTTATTCATTTACCAGAAATGTTTGAAGCTACTGACTGAATGAAAGAAGCTGGCATCTCACTATCTTTGAATCTTCTTTATCATGCTAAGAGGAGCAGGAAAAAGCAAAAAATTTCAGAATTCCACCTTACAATGCGGAGAAATTACTGTTTGTGCATATACAATATTCATTGATTTTTGCCATTGAAAAACGTCCAGAAAAGATTGAAGCTACTGACTGAATGAAAGGAGCTGGCATCTCACTCTCTTTGAATCTTCTTTATCATGCTAAGAGGAGCAGGAAAAAGCAAAAAATTTCAGAATTGCACCTTGCAATGCGGAGAAATTACTGTTTGTGCATTTACAATATTCATTGATTTTTGCCATTGAAAAACATCATGTTATTCATATACCAGAAATGTTTGAAGCTACTGACTGAATGAAAGGAGCTGGCATCTCACTCTCTTTGAATCTTCTTTATCATGCTAAGAGGAGCAGGAAAAAGCAAAAAATTTCAGAATTGCACCTTGCAATGCGGAGAAATTACTGTTTGTGCATTTACAATATTCATTGATTTTTGCCATTGAAAAACGTCCAGAAATGATTGAAGCTACTGACTGAATGAAAGGAGCTGGCAACTCACTCTCTTTGAATCTTCTTTATCATGCTAAGAGGAGCAGGAAAAAGCAAAAAAATTCAGAATTGCACCTTGCAATGCGGAGAAATTACTGTTTGTGCATTTACAATATTCATTGATTTTTGCCATTGAAAAACATCATGTTATTCATATACCAGAAATGATTGAAGCTACTGACTGAATAAAAGGAGCGGGCATCTCACTCTCTTTGAATCTTCTTTATCATGCTAAGAGGAGCAGGAAAAAGCAAAAAATTTCAGAATTGCACGTTGCAATGCGGAGAAATTACTGTTTGTGCATTTACAATATTCATTGATTTTTGCCATTGAAAAACGTCCAGAAATGATTGAAGCTACTGACTGAATGAAAGGAGCTGGCATCTCACTCTCTTTGAATCTTCTTTATCATGCTAGGATTAGCAGGAAAAAGCAAAAAATTTCAGAATTGCACCTTGCAATATGGAGATATTACTGTTTGTGCATTTACAATATTCATTGATTTTTGCCATTGAAAAACGTCCAGAAATGTTTGAAGCTACTGACTGAATGAAAGGAGCTGGCATCTCACTCTCTTTGAATCTTCTTTATCATGCTAGGATTAGCAGGAAAAAGCAAAAAATTTCAGAATTGCACCTTGCAATGTGGAGATATTACTGTTTGTGCATTTACAATATTCATTGATTTTTGCCATTGAAAAAAGTACAGAAATGTTTGAAGCTACTGACTGAATGAAAGGAGCTGGCATCTCACTCTCTTTGAATCTTCTTTATCATGCTAGGAGTAGCAGGAAAAAGCAAAAAATTTCAGAATTGCACCTTGCAATGTGGAGATATTACTGTTTGTGCATTTACAATATTCATTGATTTTTGCCATTGAAAAACGTCCAGAAATGTTTGAAGCTACTGACTGAATGAAAGGAGCTGGCATCTCACTCTCTTTGAATCTTCTTTATCATGCTAGGATTAGCAGGAAAAAGCAAAAAATTTCAGAATTGCACCTTGCAATGTGGAGATATTACTGTTTGTGCATTTACAATATTCATTGATTTTTGCCATTAAAAAACATCATGTTATTCATATACCAGAAATGTTTGAGGCTACTGACTGAATGAAAGGACCTGGCATCTCACTCTCTTTGAATCTTCTTTATCATGCTAGGATTAGCAGGAAAAAGCAAAAAATTTCAGAATTGCACCTTGCAATGTGGAGATATTACTGTTTGTGCATTTACAATATTCATTGATTTTTGCCATTGAAAAACGTCCAGAAATGTTTGAAGCTACTGACTGAATGAAAGGAGCTGGCATCTCACTCTATTTGAATATTCTTTATCATGCTAGGATTAGCAGGAAAAAGCAAAAAATTTCAGAATTGCACCTTGCAATGTGGAGATATTACTGTTTGTGCATTTACAATATTCATTGATTTTTGCCATTGAAAAACGTCCAGAAATGTTTATACCAGAAATGTTTGAAGTTACTGACTGAATGAAAGGAGCTGGCATCTCACTCTCTTTGAATCTTCTTTATCATGCTAAGAGGAGCAGGAAAAAGCAAAAAAATTCAGAATTGCACCTTGCAATGCGGAGAAATTACTGTTTGTGCATTTTCAATATTCATTGATTTTTGCCATTGAAAAACGTCCAGAAATGATTGAAGCTACTGACTGAATGAAAGGAGCTGGCATCTCACTCTCTTTGAATCTTCTTTATCATGCTAAGAGGAGCAGGAAAAAGCAAAAAATTTCAGAATTGCACCTTGCAATGCGGAGAAATTACTGTTTATGCATTTACAATATTCATTGATTTTTGCCATTGAAAAACGTCCAGAAATGATTGAAGCTACTGACTGAATGAAAGGAGCTGGCATCTCACTCTCTTTGAATCTTCTTTATCATGCTAAGAGGAGCAGGAAAAAGCAAAAAATTTCAGAATTGCACCTTGCAATGTGGAGAAATTACTGTTTGTGCATTTACAATATTCATTGATTTTTGCCATTGAAAAACATCATGTTATTCATACCCAGAAATGATTGAAGCTACTGACTGAATGAAAGGAGCTGGCATCTCACTCTCTTTGAATCTTCTTTATCATGCTAAGAGGAGCAGGAAAAAGCAAAAAATTTCAGAATTGCACCTTGCAATGCGGAGAAATTACTGTTTGTGCATTTACAATATTCATTGATTTTTGCCATTGAAAAACTTCCAGAAATGATTGAAGCTACTGACTGAATGAAAGGAGCTGGCATCTCACTCTCTTTGAATCTTCTTTACTATGCTAAGAGGAGCAGGAAAAAGCAAAAAATTTCAGAATTGCACCTTGCAATGCGGAGAAATTACTGTTTGTGCATTTACAATATTCATTGATTTTTGCCATTGAAAAACATCATGTTATTCATATACCAGAAATGATTGAAGCTACTGACTGAATGAAAGGAGCTGGCATCTCACTCTCTTTGAATCTTCTTTATCATGCTAAGAGGAGCAGGAAAAAGCAAAAAATTTCAGAATTGCACCTTGCAATGCGGAGAAATTACTGTTTGTGCATTTACAATATTCATTGATTTTTGCCATTGAAAAACGTCCAGAAAAGATTGAAGCTACTGACTGAATGAAAGGAGCTGGCATCTCACTCTCTTTGAATCTTCTTTATCATGCTAAGAGGAGCAGGAAAAAGCAAAAAATTTCAGAATTGCACCTTGCAATGCGGAGAAATTACTGTTTGTGCATTTACAATATTCATTGATTTTTGCCATTGAAAAACATCATGTTATTCATATACCAGAAATGTTTGAAGCTACTGACTGAATGAAAGGAGCTGGCATCTCACTCTCTTTGAATCTTCTTTATCATGCTAAGAGGAGCAGGAAAAAGCAAAAAATTTCAGAATTGCACCTTGCAATGCGGAGAAATTACTGTTTGTGCATTTACAATATTCATTGATTTTTGCCATTGAAAAACGTCCAGAAATGATTGAAGCTACTGACTGAATGAAAGGAGCTGGCATCTCACTCTCTTTGAATCTTCTTTATCATGCTAAGAGGAGCAGGAAAAAGCAAAAAAATTCAGAATTGCACCTTGCAATGCGGAGAAATTACTGTTTGTGCATTTACAATATTCATTGATTTTTGCCATTGAAAAACATCATGTTATTCATATACCAGAAATGATTGAAGCTACTGACTGAATGAAAGGAGCGGGCATCTCATTCTCTTTGAATCTTCTTTTTCATGCTAAGAGGAGCAGGAAAAAGCAAAAAATTTCAGAATTGCACCTTGCAATGCGGAGAAATTACTGTTTGTGCATTTACAATATTCATTGATTTTTGCCATTGAAAAACGTCCAGAAATGATTGAAGCTACTGACTGAATGAAAGGAGCTGGCATCTCACTCTCTTTGAATCTTTATCATGCTAAGAGGAGCAGGAAAAAGCAAAAAATTTCAGAATTGCACCTTGCAATGCGGAGAAATTACTGTTTGTGCATTTACAATATTCATAGATTTTTGCCATTGAAAAACGTCCAGAAATGTTTGAAGCTACTGACTGAATGAAAGGAGCTGGCATCTCACTCTCTTTGAATCTTCTTTATCATGCTAGGATTAGCAGGAAAAAGCAAAAAATTTCAGAATTGCACCTTGCAATGTGGAGATATTACTGTTTGTGCATTTACAATATTCATTGATTTTTGCCATTGAAAAACGTCCAGAAATGTTTGAAGCTACTGACTGAATGAAAGGAGCTGGCATCTCACTCTCTTTGAATCTTCTTTATCATGCTAGGAGTAGCAGGAAAAAGCAAAAAATTTCAGAATTGCACCTTGCAATGTGGAGATATTACTGTTTGTGCATTTACAATATTCATTGATTTTTGCCATTGAAAAACGTCCAGAAATGTTTGAAGCTACTGACTGAATGAAAGGAGCTGGCATCTCACTCTCTTTGAATCTTCTTTATCATGCTAGGATTAGCAGGAAAAAGCAAAAAATTTCAGAATTGCACCTTGCAATATGGAGATATTACTGTTTGTGCATTTACAATATTCATTGATTTTTGCCATTGAAAAACATCATGTTATTCATATACCAGAAATGTTTGAAGCTACTGACTGAATGAAAGGAGCTGGCATCTCATTCTCTTTGAATCTTCTTTATCATGCTAGGATTAGCAGGAAAAAGCAAAAAATTTCAGAATTGAACCTTGCAATGTGGAGATATTACTGTTTGTGCATTTACAATATTCATTGATTTTTGCCATTGAAAAACGTCCAGAAATGTTTGAAGCTACTGACTGAATGAAAGGAGCTGGCATCTCACTCTATTTGAATCTTCTTTATCATGCTAGGATTAGCAGGAAAAAGCAAAAAATTTCAGAATTGCACCTTGCAATGTGGAGATATTACTGTTTGTGCATTTACAATATTCATTGATTTTTGCCATTGAAAAACGTCCAGAAATGTTTATACCAGAAATGTTTGAAGCTACTGACTGAATGAAAGGAGCTGGCATCTCACTCTCTTTGAATCTTCTTTATCATGCTAAGAGGAGCAGGAAAAAGCAAAGAATTTCAGAATTGCACCTTGCAATGCGGAGAAATTACTGTTTGTGCATTTACAATATTCATTGATTTTTGCCATTGAAAAACGTCCAGAAATGACTGAAGCTACTGACTGAATGAAAGGAGCTGGCATCTCACTCTCTTTGAATCTTCTTTATCATGCTAAGAGGAGCAGGAAAAAGCAAAAAATTTCAGAATTGCACCTTGCAATGCGGAGAAATTACTGTTTGTGCATTTACAATATTCATTGATTTTTGCCATTGAAAAACGTCCAGAAATGATTGAAGCTACTGACTGAATGAAAAGAGCTGGCATCTCACTCTCTTTGAATCTTCTTTATCATGCTAAGAGGAGCAGGAAAAAGCAAAAAATTTCAGAATTGCACCTTGCAATGCGGAGAAATTACTGTTTGTGCATTTACAATATTCATTGATTTTTGCCATTGAAAAACATCATGTTATTCATATACCAGAAATGATTGAAGCTACTGACTGAATGAAAGGAGCTGGCATCTCACTCTCTTTGAATCTTCTTTATCATGCTAAGAGGAGCAGGAAAAAGCAAAAAATTTCAGAATTGCACCTTGCAATGCGGAGAAATTACTGTTTGTGCATTTACAATATTCATTGATTTTTGCCATTGAAAAACGTCCAGAAATGATTGAAGCTACTGACTGAATGAAAGGAGCTGGCATCTCACTCTCTTTGAATCTTCTTTATCATGCTAAGAGGAGCAGGAAAAAGCAAAAAATTTCAGAATTGCACCTTGCAATGTGGAGATATTACTGTTTGTGCATTTACAATATTCATTGATTTTTGCCATTGAAAAACGTCCAGAAATGTTTATACCAGAAATGTTTGAAGCTACTGACTGAATGAAAGGAGCTGGCATCTCACTCTCTTTGAATCTTCTTTATCATGCTAAGAGGAGCAGGAAAAAGCAAAAAATTTCAGAATTGCACCTTGCAATGCGGAGAAATTACTGTTTGTGCATTTACAATATTCATTGATTTTTGCCATTGAAAAACGTCCAGAAATGACTGAAGCTACTGACTGAATGAAAGGAGCTGGCATCTCACTCTCTGAATCTTCTTTATCATGCTAAGAGGAGCAGGAAAAAGCAAAAAATTTCAGAATTGCACCTTGCAATGCGGAGAAATTACTGTTTGTGCATTTACAATATTCATTGATTTTTGCCATTGAAAAACATCCAGAAATGATTGAAGCTACTGACTGAATGAAAGGAGCTGGCATCTCACTCTCTTTGAATCTTCTTTATCATGCTAAGAGGAGCAGGAAAAAGCAAAAAATTTCAGAATTGCACCTTGCAATGCGGAGAAATTACTGTTTGTGCATTTACAATATTCATTGATTTTTGCCATTGAAAAACATCATGTTATTCATATACCAGAAATGATTGAAGCTACTGACTGAATGAAAGGAGCTGGCATCTCATTCTCTTTGAATCTTCTTTATCATGCTAAGAGGAGCAGGAAAAAGCAAAAAATTTCAGAATTGCACCTTGCAATGCGGAGAAATTACTGTTTGTGCATTTACAATATTCATTGATTTTTGCCATTGAAAAACGTCCAGAAATGATTGAAGCTACTGACTGAATGAAAGGAGCTGGCATCTCACTCTCTTTGAATCTTCTTTATCATGCTAAGAGGAGCAGGAAAAAGCAAAAAATTTCAGAATTGCAATTTGCAATGCGGAGAAATTACTGTTTGTGCATTTACAATATTCATTGATTTTTGCCATTGAAAAACGTCCAGAAATGATTGAAGCTACTGACTGAATGAAAGGAGCTGGCATCTCACTCTCTTTGAATCTTCTTTATCATGCTAAGAGGAGCAGGAAAAAGCAAAAAATTTCAGAATTGCACCTTGCAATGCGGAGAAATTACTGTTTGTGCATTTACAATATTCATTGATTTTTGCCATTGAAAAACGTCCAGAAATGATTGAAGCTACTGACTGAATGAAAGGAGCTGGCATCTCACTCTCTTTGAATCTTCTTTATCATGCTAAGAGGAGCAGGAAAAAGCAAAAAATTTCAGAATTGCACCTTGCAATGCGGAGAAATTACTGTTTGTGCATTTACAATATTCATTGATTTTTGCCATTGAAAAACGTCCAGAAATGACTGAAGCTACTGACTGAATGAAAGGAGCTGGCATCTCACTCTCTTTGAATCTTCTTTATCATGCTAAGAGGAGCAGGAAAAAGCAAAAAATTTCAGAATTGCACCTTGCAATGCGGAGAAATTACTGTTTGTGCATTTACAATATTCATTGATTTTTGCCATTGAAAAACGTCCAGAAATGATTGAAGCTACTGACTGAATGAAAGGAGCTGGCATCTCACTCTCTTTGAATCTTCTTTATCATGCTAAGAGGAGCAGGAAAAAGCAAAAAATTTCAGAATTGCACCTTGCAATGCGGAGAAATTACTGTTTGTGCATTTACAATATTCATTGATTTTTGCCATTGAAAAACATCATGTTATTCATATACCAGAAATGATTGAAGCTACTGACTGAATGAAAGGAGCTGGCATCTCACTCTCTTTGAATCTTCTTTATCATGCTAAGAGGAGCAGGAAAAAGCAAAAAATTTCAGAATTGCACCTTGCAATGCGGAGAAATTACTGTTTGTGCATTTACAATATTCATTGATTTTTGCCATTGAAAAACGTCCAGAAATGATTGAAGCTACTGACTGAATGAAAGGAGCTGGCATCTCACTCTCTTTGAATCTTCTTTATCATGCTAAGAGGAGCAGGAAAAAGCAAAAAAATTCAGAATTGCACCTTGCAATGCGGAGAAATTACTGTTTGTGCATTTACAATATTCATTGATTTTTGCCATTGAAAAACGTCCAGAAATGATTGAAGCTACTGATTGAATGAAAGGAGCTGGCATCTCACTCTCTTTGAATCTTCTTTATCATGCTAGGATTAGCAGGAAAAAGCAAAAAATTTCAGAATTGCACCTTGCAATGTGGAGATATTACTGTTTGTGCATTTACAATATTCATTGAATTTTGCCATTGAAAAACGTCCAGAAATGTTTGAAGCTACTGACTGAATGAAAGGAGCTGGCATCTCACTCTATTTGAATCTTCTTTATCATGCTAGGATTAGCAGGAAAAAGCAAAAAATTTCAGAATTGCACCTTGCAATGTGGAGATATTACTGTTTGTGCATTTACAATATTCATTGATTTTTGCCATTGAAAAACGTCCAGAAATGTTTATACCAGAAATGTTTGAAGCTACTGACTGAATGAAAGGAGCTGGCATCTCACTCTCTTTGAATCTTCTTTATCATGCTAAGAGGAGCAGGAAAAAGCAAAAAATTTCAGAATTGCACCTTGCAATGCGGAGAAATTACTGTTTGTGCATTTACAATATTCATTGATTTTTGCCATTGAAAAACGTCCAGAAATGAATGAAGCTACTGACTGAATGAAAGGAGCTGGCATCTCACTCTCTTTGAATCTTCTTTATCATGCTAAGAGGAGCAGGAAAAAGCAAAAAATTTCAGAATTGCACCTTGCAATGCGGAGAAATTACTGTTTGTGCATTTACAATATTCATTGATTTTTGCCATTGAAAAACATCCAGAAATGATTGAAGCTACTGACTGAATGAAAGGAGCTGGCATCTCACTCTCTTTGAATCTTCTTTATCATGCTAAGAGGAGCAGGAAAAAGCAAAAAATTTCAGAATTGCACCTTGCAATGCGGAGAAATTACTGTTTGTGCATTTACAATATTCATTGATTTTTGCCATTGAAAAACATCATGTTATTCATATACCAGAAATGATTGAAGCTACTGACTGAATGAAAGGAACTGGCATCTCACTCTCTTTGAATCTTCTTTATCATGCTAAGAGGATCAGGAAAAAGCAAAAAAATTCAGAATTGCACCTTGCAATGCGGAGAAATTACTGTTTGTGCATTTACAATATTCATTGATTTTTGCCATTGAAAAACGTCCAGAAATGATTGAAGCTACTGACTGAATGAAAGGAGCTGGCATCTCACTCTCTTAGAATCTTCTTTATCATGCTAAGAGGAGCAGGAAAAAGCAAAAAATTTCAGAATTGCACCTTGCAATGCGGAGAAATTACTGTTTGTGCATTTACAATATTCATTGATTTTTGCCATTGAAAAACGTCCAGAAATGATTGAAGCTACTGACTGAATGAAAGGAGCTGGCATCTCACTCTCTTTGAATCTTCTTTATCATGCTAAGAGGAGCAGGAAAAAGCAAAAAATTTCAGAATTGCACCTTGCAATGCGGAGAAATTACTGTTTGTGCATTTACAATATTCATTGATTTTTGCCATTGAAAAACATCATGTTATTCATATACCAGAAATGATTGAAGCTACTGACTGAATGAAAGGAGCTGGCATCTCACTCTCTTTGAATCTTCTTTATCATGCTAAGAGGAGCAGGAAAAAGCAAAAAATTTCAGAATTGCACCTTGCAATGCGGAGAAATTACTGTTTGTGCATTTACAATATTCATTGATTTTTGCCATTGAAAAACGTCCAGAAATGATTGAAGCTACTGACTGAATGAAAGGAGCTGGCATCTCACTCTCTTTGAATCTTCTTTATCATGCTAAGAGGAGCAGGAAAAAGCAAAAAATTTCAGAATTGCACCTTGCAATGCGGAGAAATTACTGTTTGTGCATTTACAATATTCATTGATTTTTGCCATTGAAAAACGTCCAGAAATGATTGAAGCTACTGACTGAATGAAAGGAGCTGGCATCTCACTCTCTTTGAATCTTCTTTATCATGCTAGGATTAGCAGGAAAAAGCAAAAAATTTCAGAATTGCACCTTGCAATGTGGAGATATTACTGTTTGTGCATTTACAATATTCATTGAATTTTGCCATTGAAAAACGTCCAGAAATGTTTGAAGCTACTGACTGAATGAAAGGAGCTGGCATCTCACTCTATTTGAATCTTCTTTATCATGCTAGGATTAGCAGGAAAAAGCAAAAAATTTCAGAATTGCACCTTGCAATGTGGAGATATTACTGTTTGTGCATTTACAATATTCATTGATTTTTGCCATTGAAAAACGTCCAGAAATGTTTATACCCGAAATGTTTGAAGCTACTGACTGAATGAAAGGAGCTGGCATCTCACTCTCTTTGAATCTTCTTTATCATGCTAAGAGGAGCAGGAAAAAGCAAAAAATTTCAGAATTGCACGTTGCAATGCGGAGAAATTACTGTTTGTGCATTTACAATATTCATTGATTTTTGCCATTGAAAAACGTCCAGAAATGACTGAAGCTACTGACTGAATGAAAGGAGCTGGCATCTCACTCTCTTTGAATCTTCTTTATCATGCTAAGAGGAGCAGGAAAAAGCAAAAAATTTCAGAATTGCACCTTGCAATGCGGAGAAATTACTGTTTGTGCATTTACAATATTCATTGATTTTTGCCATTGAAAAACGTCCAGAAATGTTTATACCAGAAATGTTTGAAGCTACTGACTGAATGAAAGGAGCTGGCATCTCACTCTCTTTGAATCTTCTTTATCATGCTAAGAGGAGCAGGAAAAAGCAAAAAATTTCAGAATTGCACCTTGCAATGCGGAGAAATTACTGTTTGTGCATTTACAATATTCATTGATTTTTGCCATTGAAAAACGTCCAGAAATGAATGAAGCTACTGACTGAATGAAAGGAGCTGGCATCTCACTCTCTTTGAATCTTCTTTATCATGCTAAGAGGAGCAGGAAAAAGCAAAAAATTTCAGAATTGCACCTTGCAATGCGGAGAAATTACTGTTTGTGCATTTACAATATTCATTGATTTTTGCCATTGAAAAACATCCAGAAATGATTGAAGCTACTGACTGAATGAAAGGAGCTGGCATCTCACTCTCTTTGAATCTTCTTTATCATGCTAAGAGGAGCAGGAAAAAGCAAAAAATTTCAGAATTGCACCTTGCAATGCGGAGAAATTACTGTTTGTGCATTTACAATATTCATTGATTTTTGCCATTGAAAAACATCATGTTATTCATATACCAGAAATGATTGAAGCTACTGACTGAATGAAAGGAACTGGCATCTCACTCTCTTTGAATCTTCTTTATCATGCTAAGAGGATCAGGAAAAAGCAAAAAAATTCAGAATTGCACCTTGCAATGCGGAGAAATTACTGTTTGTGCATTTACAATATTCATTGATTTTTGCCATTGAAAAACGTCCAGAAATGATTGAAGCTACTGACTGAATGAAAGGAGCTGGCATCTCACTCTCTTAGAATCTTCTTTATCATGCTAAGAGGAGCAGGAAAAAGCAAAAAATTTCAGAATTGCACCTTGCAATGCGGAGAAATTACTGTTTGTGCATTTACAATATTCATTGATTTTTGCCATTGAAAAACGTCCAGAAATGATTGAAGCTACTGACTGAATGAAAGGAGCTGGCATCTCACTCTCTTTGAATCTTCTTTATCATGCTAAGAGGAGCAGGAAAAAGCAAAAAATTTCAGAATTGCACCTTGCAATGCGGAGAAATTACTGTTTGTGCATTTACAATATTCATTGATTTTTGCCATTGAAAAACATCATGTTATTCATATACCAGAAATGATTGAAGCTACTGACTGAATGAAAGGAGCTGGCATCTCACTCTCTTTGAATCTTCTTTATCATGCTAAGAGGAGCAGGAAAAAGCAAAAAATTTCAGAATTGCACCTTGCAATGCGGAGAAATTACTGTTTGTGCATTTACAATATTCATTGATTTTTGCCATTGAAAAACGTCCAGAAATGATTGAAGCTACTGACTGAATGAAAGGAGCTGGCATCTCACTCTCTTTGAATCTTCTTTATCATGCTAAGAGGAGCAGGAAAAAGCAAAAAATTTCAGAATTGCACCTTGCAATGCGGAGAAATTACTGTTTGTGCATTTACAATATTCATTGATTTTTGCCATTGAAAAACGTCCAGAAATGATTGAAGCTACTGACTGAATGAAAGGAGCTGGCATCTCACTCTCTTTGAATCTTCTTTATCATGCTAGGATTAGCAGGAAAAAGCAAAAAATTTCAGAATTGCACCTTGCAATGTGGAGATATTACTGTTTGTGCATTTACAATATTCATTGAATTTTGCCATTGAAAAACGTCCAGAAATGTTTGAAGCTACTGACTGAATGAAAGGAGCTGGCATCTCACTCTATTTGAATCTTCTTTATCATGCTAGGATTAGCAGGAAAAAGCAAAAAATTTCAGAATTGCACCTTGCAATGTGGAGATATTACTGTTTGTGCATTTACAATATTCATTGATTTTTGCCATTGAAAAACGTCCAGAAATGTTTATACCAGAAATGTTTGAAGCTACTGACTGAATGAAAGGAGCTGGCATCTCACTCTCTTTGAATCTTCTTTATCATGCTAAGAGGAGCAGGAAAAAGCAAAAAATTTCAGAATTGCACGTTGCAATGCGGAGAAATTACTGTTTGTGCATTTACAATATTCATTGATTTTTGCCATTGAAAAACGTCCAGAAATGACTGAAGCTACTGACTGAATGAAAGGAGCTGGCATCTCACTCTCTTTGAATCTTCTTTATCATGCTAAGAGGAGCAGGAAAAAGCAAAAAATTTCAGAATTGCACCTTGCAATGCGGAGAAATTACTGTTTGTGCATTTACAATATTCATTGATTTTTGCCATTGAAAAACATCCAGAAATGATTGAAGCTACTGACTGAATGAAAGGAGCTGGCATCTCACGCTCTTTGAATCTTCTTTATCATGCTAAGAGGAGCAGGAAAAAGCAAAAAATTTCAGAATTGCACCTTGCAATGCGGAGAAATTACTGTTTGTGCATTTACAATATTCATTGATTTTTGCCATTGAAAAACATCATGTTATTCATATACCAGAAATGATTGAAGCTACTGACTGAATGAAAGGAACTGGCATCTCACTCTCTTTGAATCTTCTTTATCATGCTAAGAGGATCAGGAAAAAGCAAAAAAATTCAGAATTGCACCTTGCAATGCGGAGAAATTACTGTTTGTGCATTTACAATATTCATTGATTTTTGCCATTGAAAAACGTCCAGAAATGATTGAAGCTACTGACTGAATGAAAGGAGCTGGCATCTCACTCTCTTAGAATCTTCTTTATCATGCTAAGAGGAGCAGGAAAAAGCAAAAAATTTCAGAATTGCACCTTGCAATGCGGAGAAATTACTGTTTGTGCATTTACAATATTCATTGATTTTTGCCATTGAAAAACGTCCAGAAATGATTGAAGCTACTGACTGAATGAAAGGAGCTGGCATCTCACTCTCTTTGAATCTTCTTTATCATGCTAAGAGGAGCAGGAAAAAGCAAAAAATTTCAGAATTGCACCTTGCAATGCGGAGAAATTACTGTTTGTGCATTTACAATATTCATTGATTTTTGCCATTGAAAAACATCATGTTATTCATATACCAGAAATGATTGAAGCTACTGACTGAATGAAAGGAGCTGGCATCTCACTCTCTTTGAATCTTCTTTATCATGCTAAGAGGAGCAGGAAAAAGCAAAAAATTTCAGAATTGCACCTTGCAATGCGGAGAAATTACTGTTTGTGCATTTACAATATTCATTGATTTTTGCCATTGAAAAACGTCCAGAAATGATTGAAGCTACTGACTGAATGAAAGGAGCTGGCATCTCACTCTCTTTGAATCTTCTTTATCATGCTAAGAGGAGCAGGAAAAAGCAAAAAATTTCAGAATTGCACCTTGCAATGCGGAGAAATTACTGTTTGTGCATTTACAATATTCATTGATTTTTGCCATTGAAAAACGTCCAGAAATGATTGAAGCTACTGACTGAATGAAAGGAGCTGGCATCTCACTCTCTTTGAATCTTCTTTATCATGCTAGGATTAGCAGGAAAAAGCAAAAAATTTCAGAATTGCACCTTGCAATGTGGAGATATTACTGTTTGTGCATTTACAATATTCATTGAATTTTGCCATTGAAAAACGTCCAGAAATGTTTGAAGCTACTGACTGAATGAAAGGAGCTGGCATCTCACTCTATTTGAATCTTCTTTATCATGCTAGGATTAGCAGGAAAAAGCAAAAAATTTCAGAATTGCACCTTGCAATGTGGAGATATTACTGTTTGTGCATTTACAATATTCATTGATTTTTGCCATTGAAAAACGTCCAGAAATGTTTATACCAGAAATGTTTGAAGCTACTGACTGAATGAAAGGAGCTGGCATCTCACTCTCTTTGAATCTTCTTTATCATGCTAAGAGGAGCAGGAAAAAGCAAAAAATTTCAGAATTGCACGTTGCAATGCGGAGAAATTACTGTTTGTGCATTTACAATATTCATTGATTTTTGCCATTGAAAAACGTCCAGAAATGACTGAAGCTACTGACTGAATGAAAGGAGCTGGCATCTCACTCTCTTTGAATCTTCTTTATCATGCTAAGAGGAGCAGGAAAAAGCAAAAAATTTCAGAATTGCACCTTGCAATGCGGAGAAATTACTGTTTGTGCATTTACAATATTCATTGATTTTTGCCATTGAAAAACATCCAGAAATGATTGAAGCTACTGACTGAATGAAAGGAGCTGGCATCTCACGCTCTTTGAATCTTCTTTATCATGCTAAGAGGAGCAGGAAAAAGCAAAAAATTTCAGAATTGCACCTTGCAATGCGGAGAAATTACTGTTTGTGCATTTACAATATTCATTGATTTTTGCCATTGAAAAACATCATGTTATTCATATACCAGAAATGATTGAAGCTACTGACTGAATGAAAGGAGCTGGCATCTCACTCTCTTTGAATCTTCTTTATCATGCTAAGAGGAGCAGGAAAAAGCAAAAAATTTCAGAATTGCACCTTGCAATGCGGAGAAATTACTGTTTGTGCATTTACAATATTCATTGATTTTTGCCATTGAAAAACGTCCAGAAATGATTGAAGCTACTGACTGAATGAAAGGAGCTGGCATCTCACTCTCTTTGAATCTTCTTTATCATGCTAAGAGGAGCAGGAAAAAGCAAAAAATTTCAGAATTGCACCTTGCAATGCGGAGAAATTACTGTTTGTGCATTTACAATATTCATTGATTTTTGCCATTGAAAAACATCCAGAAATGATTGAAGCTACTGACTGAATGAAAGGAGCTGGCATCTCACGCTCTTTGAATCTTCTTTATCATGCTAAGAGGAGCAGGAAAAAGCAAAAAATTTCAGAATTGCACCTTGCAATGCGGAGAAATTACTGTTTGTGCATTTACAATATTCATTGATTTTTGCCATTGAAAAACATCATGTTATTCATATACCAGAAATGATTGAAGCTACTGACTGAATGAAAGGAACTGGCATCTCACTCTCTTTGAATCTTCTTTATCATGCTAAGAGGATCAGGAAAAAGCAAAAAAATTCAGAATTGCACCTTGCAATGCGGAGAAATTACTGTTTGTGCATTTACAATATTCATTGATTTTTGCCATTGAAAAACGTCCAGAAATGATTGAAGCTACTGACTGAATGAAAGGAGCTGGCATCTCACTCTCTTAGAATCTTCTTTATCATGCTAAGAGGAGCAGGAAAAAGCAAAAAATTTCAGAATTGCACCTTGCAATGCGGAGAAATTACTGTTTGTGCATTTACAATATTCATTGATTTTTGCCATTGAAAAACGTCCAGAAATGATTGAAGCTACTGACTGAATGAAAGGAGCTGGCATCTCACTCTCTTTGAATCTTCTTTATCATGCTAAGAGGAGCAGGAAAAAGCAAAAAATTTCAGAATTGCACCTTGCAATGCGGAGAAATTACTGTTTGTGCATTTACAATATTCATTGATTTTTGCCATTGAAAAACATCATGTTATTCATATACCAGAAATGATTGAAGCTACTGACTGAATGAAAGGAGCTGGCATCTCACTCTCTTTGAATCTTCTTTATCATGCTAAGAGGAGCAGGAAAAAGCAAAAAATTTCAGAATTGCACCTTGCAATGCGGAGAAATTACTGTTTGTGCATTTACAATATTCATTGATTTTTGCCATTGAAAAACGTCCAGAAATGATTGAAGCTACTGACTGAATGAAAGGAGCTGGCATCTCACTCTCTTTGAATCTTCTTTATCATGCTAAGAGGAGCAGGAAAAAGCAAAAAATTTCAGAATTGCACCTTGCAATGCGGAGAAATTACTGTTTGTGCATTTACAATATTCATTGATTTTTGCCATTGAAAAACGTCCAGAAATGATTGAAGCTACTGACTGAATGAAAGGAGCTGGCATCTCACTCTCTTTGAATCTTCTTTATCATGCTAGGATTAGCAGGAAAAAGCAAAAAATTTCAGAATTGCACCTTGCAATGTGGAGATATTACTGTTTGTGCATTTACAATATTCATTGAATTTTGCCATTGAAAAACGTCCAGAAATGTTTGAAGCTACTGACTGAATGAAAGGAGCTGGCATCTCACTCTATTTGAATCTTCTTTATCATGCTAGGATTAGCAGGAAAAAGCAAAAAATTTCAGAATTGCACCTTGCAATGTGGAGATATTACTGTTTGTGCATTTACAATATTCATTGATTTTTGCCATTGAAAAACGTCCAGAAATGTTTATACCAGAAATGTTTGAAGCTACTGACTGAATGAAAGGAGCTGGCATCTCACTCTCTTTGAATCTTCTTTATCATGCTAAGAGGAGCAGGAAAAAGCAAAAAATTTCAGAATTGCACGTTGCAATGCGGAGAAATTACTGTTTGTGCATTTACAATATTCATTGATTTTTGCCATTGAAAAACGTCCAGAAATGACTGAAGCTACTGACTGAATGAAAGGAGCTGGCATCTCACTCTCTTTGAATCTTCTTTATCATGCTAAGAGGAGCAGGAAAAAGCAAAAAATTTCAGAATTGCACCTTGCAATGCGGAGAAATTACTGTTTGTGCATTTACAATATTCATTGATTTTTGCCATTGAAAAACATCCAGAAATGATTGAAGCTACTGACTGAATGAAAGGAGCTGGCATCTCACGCTCTTTGAATCTTCTTTATCATGCTAAGAGGAGCAGGAAAAAGCAAAAAATTTCAGAATTGCACCTTGCAATGCGGAGAAATTACTGTTTGTGCATTTACAATATTCATTGATTTTTGCCATTGAAAAACATCATGTTATTCATATACCAGAAATGATTGAAGCTACTGACTGAATGAAAGGAGCTGGCATCTCACTCTCTTTGAATCTTCTTTATCATGCTAAGAGGAGCAGGAAAAAGCAAAAAATTTCAGAATTGCACCTTGCAATGCGGAGAAATTACTGTTTGTGCATTTACAATATTCATTGATTTTTGCCATTGAAAAACGTCCAGAAATGATTGAAGCTACTGACTGAATGAAAGGAGCTGGCATCTCACTCTCTTTGAATCTTCTTTATCATGCTAAGAGGAGCAGGAAAAAGCAAAAAATTTCAGAATTGCACCTTGCAATGCGGAGAAATTACTGTTTGTGCATTTACAATATTCATTGATTTTTGCCATTGAAAAACGTCCAGAAATGATTGAAGCTACTGACTGAATGAAAGGAGCTGGCATCTCACTCTCTTTGAATCTTCTTTATCATGCTA
Organism: Phyllobates terribilis; assembly: GCF_046119375.1. Lineage (NCBI taxonomy): Eukaryota > Metazoa > Chordata > Amphibia > Anura > Dendrobatidae > Phyllobates > Phyllobates terribilis. Next base: position 91,692 of record NW_027364431.1, read on the forward strand.
AGAGGAGCAGGAAAAAGCAAAACATTTCAGAATTTCACCTTGCAATGCGGAGAAATTACTGTTTGTGCATTTACAATATTCATTGATTTTTGCCATTGAAAAACGTCCAGAAATGATTGAAGCTACTGACTGAATGAAAGGAGCTGGCATCTCACTCTCTTTGAATCTTCTTTATCATGCTAAGAGGAGCAGGAAAAAGCAAAAAATTTCAGAATTGCAACTTGCAATGCGGAGAAATTACTGTTTGTGCATTTACAATATTCATTGATTTTTGCCATTGAAAAACATCATGTTATTCATATACCAGAAATGATTGAAGCTACTGACTGAATGAAAGGAGCTGGCATCTCACTCTCTTTGAATCTTCATTATCATGCTAAGAGGAGCAGGAAAACGCAAAAAATTTCAGAATTGCACCTTGCAATGCGGAGAAATTACTGTTTGTGCATTTACAATATTCATTGATTTTTGCCATTGAAAAACGTCCAGAAATGATTGAAGCTACTGACTGAATGAAAGGAGCTGGCATCTCACTCTCTTTGAATCTTCTTTATCATGCTAAGAGGAGCAGGAAAAAGCAAAAAATTTCAGAATTGCACCTTGCAATGCGGAGAAATTACTGTTTGTGCATTTACAATATTCATTGATTTTTGCCATTGAAAAACGTCCAGAAATGTTTGAAGCTACTGACTGAATGAAAGGAGCTGGCATCTCACTCTCTTTGAATCTTCTTTATCATGCTAGGATTAGCAGGAAAAAGCAAAAAATTTCAGAATTGCACCTTGCAATGTGGAGATATTACTGTTTGTGCATTTACAATATTCATTGATTTTTGCCATTGAAAAACGTCCAGAAATGTTTGAAGCTACTGACTGAATGAAAGGAGCTGGCATCTCACTCTCTTTGAATCTTCTTTATCATGCTAGGAGTAGCAGGAAAAAGCAAAAAATTTCAGAATTGCACCTTGCAATGTGGAGATATTACTGTTTGTGCATTTACAATATTCATTGATTTTTGCCATTGAAAAACGTCCAGAAATGTTTGAAGCTACTGACTGAATGAAAGGAGCTGGCATCTCACTCTCTTTGAATCTTCTTTATCATGCTAGGATTAGCAGGAAAAAGCAAAAAATTTCAGAATTGCACCTTGCAATGTGGAGATATTACTGTTTGTGCATTTACAATATTCATTGATTTTTGCCATTGAAAAACATCATGTTATTCATATACCAGAAATGTTTGAAGCTACTGACTGAATGAAAGGAGCTGACATCTCACTCTCTTTGAATCTTCTTTATCATGCTAGGATTAGCAGGAAAAAGCAAAAAATTTCAGAATTGCACCTTGCAATGTGGAGATATTACTGTTTGTGCATTTACAATATTCATTGATTTTTGCCATTGAAAAACGTCCAGAAATGTTTGAAGCTACTGACTGAATGAAAGGAGCTGGCATCTCACTCTATTTGAATCTTCTTTATCATCCTAGGATTAGCAGGAAAAAGCAAAAAATTTCAGCATTGCACCTTGCAATGTGGAGATATTACTGTTTGTGCATTTACAATATTCATTGATTTTTGCCATTGAAAAACATCCAGAAATGTTTATACCAGAAATGTTTGAAGCTACTGACTGAATGAAAGGAGCTGGCATCTCACTCTCTTTGAATCTTCTTTATCATGCTAAGAGGAGCAGGAAAAAGCAAAAAATTTCAGAATTGCACTTTGCAATGCGGAGAAATTACTGTTTGTGCATTTACAATATTCATTGATTTTTGCCATTGAAAAACGTCCAGAAATGACTGAAGCTACTGACTGAATGAAAGGAGCTGGCATCTCACTCTCTTTGAATCTTCTTTATCATGCTAAGAGGAGCAGGAAAAAGCAAAAAATTTCAGAATTGCATCTTGCAATGCGGAGAAATTACTGTTTGTGCATTTACAATATTCATTGATTTTTGCCATTGAAAAACGTCCAGAAATGATTGAAGCTACTGACTGAATGAAAGGAGCTGGCATCTCACTCTCTTTGAATCTTCTTTATCATGCTAAGAGGAGCAGGAAAAAGCAAAAAATTTCAGAATTGCACCTTGAAATGCGGAGAAATTACTGTTTGTGCATTTACAATATTCATTGATTTTTGCCATTGAAAAACATCATGTTATTCATATACCAGAAATGATTGAAGCTACTGACTGAATGAAAGGAGCTGGCATCTCACTCTCTTTGAATCTTCTTTATCATGCTAAGAGGAGCAGGAAAAAGCAAAAAATTTCAGAATTGCACCTTGCAATGCGGAGAAATTACTGTTTGTGCATTTACAATATTCATTGATTTTTGCCATTGAAAAACATCCAGAAATGATTGAAGCTACTGACTGAATGAAAGGAGCTGGCATCTCACTCTCTTTGAATCTTCTTTATCATGCTAAGAGGAGCAGGAAAAAGCAAAAAATTTCAGAATTGCACCTTGCAATGCGGAGAAATTACTGTTTGTGCATTTACAATATTCATTGATTTTTGCCATTGAAAAACGTCCAGAAATGATTGAAGCTACTGACTGAATGAAAGGAGCTGGCATCTCACTCTCTTTGAATCTTCTTTATCATGCTAGGAGTAGCAGGAAAAAGCAAAAAATTTCAGAATTGCACCTTGCAATGTGGAGATATTACTGTTTGTGCATTTACAATATTCATTGATTTTTGCCATTGAAAAACGTCCAGAAATGTTTGAAGCTACTGACTGAATGAAAGGAGCTGGCATCTCACTCTCTTTGAATCTTCTTTATCATGCTAGGATTAGCAGGAAAAAGCAAAAAATTTCAGAATTGCACCTTGCAATGTGGAGATATTACTGTTTGTGCATTTACAATATTCATTGATTTTTGCCATTGAAAAACATCATGTTATTCATATACCAGAAATGATTGAAGCTACTGACTGAATGAAAGGAGCTGGCATCTCACTCTCTTTGAATCTTCTTTATCATGCTAAGAGGAGCAGGAAAAAGCAAAAAATTTCAGAATTGCACCTTGCAATGCGGAGAAATTACTGTTTGTGCATTTACAATATTCATTGATTTTTGCCATTGAAAAACGTCCAGAAATGATTGAAGCTACTGACTGAATGAAAGGAGCTGGCATCTCACTCTCTTTGAATCTTCTTTATCATGCTAAGAGGAGCAGGAAAAAGCAAAAAATTTCAGAATTGCACCTTGCAATGCGGAGAAATTACTGTTTGTGCATTTACAATATTCATTGATTTTTGCCATTGAAAAACGTCCAGAAATGATTGAAGCTACTGACTGAATGAAAGGAGCTGGCATCTCACTCTCTTTGAATCTTCTTTATCATGCTAGGATTAGCAGGAAAAAGCAAAAAATTTCAGAATTGCACCTTGCAATGTGGAGATATTACTGTTTGTGCATTTACAATATTCATTGAATTTTGCCATTGAAAAACGTCCAGAAATGTTTGAAGCTACTGACTGAATGAAAGGAGCTGGCATCTCACTCTATTTGAATCTTCTTTATCATGCTAGGATTAGCAGGAAAAAGCAAAAAATTTCAGAATTGCACCTTGCAATGTGGAGATATTACTGTTTGTGCATTTACAATATTCATTGATTTTTGCCATTGAAAAACGTCCAGAAATGTTTATACCAGAAATGTTTGAAGCTACTGACTGAATGAAAGGAGCTGGCATCTCACTCTCTTTGAATCTTCTTTATCATGCTAAGAGGAGCAGGAAAAAGCAAAAAATTTCAGAATTGCACGTTGCAATGCGGAGAAATTACTGTTTGTGCATTTACAATATTCATTGATTTTTGCCATTGAAAAACGTCCAGAAATGACTGAAGCTACTGACTGAATGAAAGGAGCTGGCATCTCACTCTCTTTGAATCTTCTTTATCATGCTAAGAGGAGCAGGAAAAAGCAAAAAATTTCAGAATTGCACCTTGCAATGCGGAGAAATTACTGTTTGTGCATTTACAATATTCATTGATTTTTGCCATTGAAAAACATCCAGAAATGATTGAAGCTACTGACTGAATGAAAGGAGCTGGCATCTCACGCTCTTTGAATCTTCTTTATCATGCTAAGAGGAGCAGGAAAAAGCAAAAAATTTCAGAATTGCACCTTGCAATGCGGAGAAATTACTGTTTGTGCATTTACAATATTCATTGATTTTTGCCATTGAAAAACATCATGTTATTCATATACCAGAAATGATTGAAGCTACTGACTGAATGAAAGGAGCTGGCATCTCACTCTCTTTGAATCTTCTTTATCATGCTAAGAGGAGCAGGAAAAAGCAAAAAATTTCAGAATTGCACCTTGCAATGCGGAGAAATTACTGTTTGTGCATTTACAATATTCATTGATTTTTGCCATTGAAAAACGTCCAGAAATGATTGAAGCTACTGACTGAATGAAAGGAGCTGGCATCTCACTCTCTTTGAATCTTCTTTATCATGCTAAGAGGAGCAGGAAAAAGCAAAAAATTTCAGAATTGCACCTTGCAATGCGGAGAAATTACTGTTTGTGCATTTACAATATTCATTGATTTTTGCCATTGAAAAACGTCCAGAAATGATTGAAGCTACTGACTGAATGAAAGGAGCTGGCATCTCACTCTCTTTGAATCTTCTTTATCATGCTAAGAGGAGCAGGAAAAAGCAAAAAATTTCAGAATTTCACCTTGCAATGCGGAGAAATTACTGTTTGTGCATTTACAATATTCATTGATTTTTGCCATTGAAAAACGTCCAGAAATGATTGAAGCTACTGACTGAATGAAAGGAGCTGGCATCTCACTCTCTTTGAATCTTCTTTATCATGCTAAGAGGAGCAGGAAAAAGCAAAAAATTTCAGAATTGCAACTTGCAATGCGGAGAAATTACTGTTTGTGCATTTACAATATTCATTGATTTTTGCCATTGAAAAACATCATGTTATTCATATACCAGAAATGATTGAAGCTACTGACTGAATGAAAGGAGCTGGCATCTCACTCTCTTTGAATCTTCATTATCATGCTAAGAGGAGCAGGAAAACGCAAAAAATTTCAGAATTGCACCTTGCAATGCGGAGAAATTACTGTTTGTGCATTTACAATATTCATTGATTTTTGCCATTGAAAAACGTCCAGAAATGATTGAAGCTACTGACTGAATGAAAGGAGCTGGCATCTCACTCTCTTTGAATCTTCTTTATCATGCTAAGAGGAGCAGGAAAAAGCAAAAAATTTCAGAATTGCACCTTGCAATGCGGAGAAATTACTGTTTGTGCATTTACAATATTCATTGATTTTTGCCATTGAAAAACGTCCAGAAATGTTTGAAGCTACTGACTGAATGAAAGGAGCTGGCATCTCACTCTCTTTGAATCTTCTTTATCATGCTAGGATTAGCAGGAAAAAGCAAAAAATTTCAGAATTGCACCTTGCAATGTGGAGATATTACTGTTTGTGCATTTACAATATTCATTGATTTTTGCCATTGAAAAACGTCCAGAAATGTTTGAAGCTACTGACTGAATGAAAGGAGCTGGCATCTCACTCTCTTTGAATCTTCTTTATCATGCTAGGAGGAGCAGGAAAAAGCAAAAAATTTCAGAATTGCACCTTGCAATGTGGAGATATTACTGTTTGTGCATTTACAATATTCATTGATTTTTGCCATTGAAAAACGTCCAGAAATGTTTGAAGCTACTGACTGAATGAAAGGAGCTGGCATCTCACTCTCTTTGAATCTTCTTTATCATGCTAGGATTAGCAGGAAAAAGCAAAAAATTTCAGAATTGCACCTTGCAATGTGGAGATATTACTGTTTGTGCATTTACAATATTCATTGATTTTTGCCATTGAAAAACATCATGTTATTCATATACCAGAAATGTTTGAAGCTACTGACTGAATGAAAGGAGCTGACATCTCACTCTCTTTGAATCTTCTTTATCATGCTAGGATTAGCAGGAAAAAGCAAAAAATTTCAGAATTGCACCTTGCAATGTGGAGATATTACTGTTTGTGCATTTACAATATTCATTGATTTTTGCCATTGAAAAACGTCCAGAAATGTTTGAAGCTACTGACTGAATGAAAGGAGCTGGCATCTCACTCTATTTGAATCTTCTTTATCATCCTAGGATTAGCAGGAAAAAGCAAAAAATTTCAGCATTGCACCTTGCAATGTGGAGATATTACTGTTTGTGCATTTACAATATTCATTGATTTTTGCCATTGAAAAACATCCAGAAATGTTTATACCAGAAATGTTTGAAGCTACTGACTGAATGAAAGGAGCTGGCATCTCACTCTCTTTGAATCTTCTTTATCATGCTAAGAGGAGCAGGAAAAAGCAAAAAATTTCAGAATTGCACTTTGCAATGCGGAGAAATTACTGTTTGTGCATTTACAATATTCATTGATTTTTGCCATTGAAAAACGTCCAGAAATGACTGAAGCTACTGACTGAATGAAAGGAGCTGGCATCTCACTCTCTTTGAATCTTCTTTATCATGCTAAGAGGAGCAGGAAAAAGCAAAAAATTTCAGAATTGCATCTTGCAATGCGGAGAAATTACTGTTTGTGCATTTACAATATTCATTGATTTTTGCCATTGAAAAACGTCCAGAAATGATTGAAGCTACTGACTGAATGAAAGGAGCTGTCATCTCACTCTCTTTGAATCTTCTTTATCATGCTAAGAGGAGCAGGAAAAAGCAAAAAATTTCAGAATTGCACCTTGCAATGCGGAGAAATTACTGTTTGTGCATTTACAATATTCATTGATTTTTGCCATTGAAAAACATCATGTTATTCATATACCAGAAATGATTGAAGCTACTGACTGAATGAAAGGAGCTGGCATCTCACTCTCTTTGAATATTCTTTATCATGCTAAGAGGAGCAGGAAAAAGCAAAAAATTTCAGAATTGCACCTTGCAATGCGGAGAAATTACTGTTTGTGCATTTACAATATTCATTGATTTTTGCCATTGAAAAACATCCAGAAATGATTGAAGCTACTGACTGAATGAAAGGAGCTGGCATCTCACTCTCTTTGAATCTTCTTTATCATGCTAAGAGGAGCAGGAAAAAGCAAAAAATTTCAGAATTGCACCTTGCAATGCGGAGAAATTACTGTTTGTGCATTTACAATATTCATTGATTTTTGCCATTGAAAAACGTCCAGAAATGATTGAAGCTACTGACTGAATGAAAGGAGCTGGCATCTCACTCTCTTTGAATCTTCTTTATCATGCTAGGAGTAGCAGGAAAAAGCAAAAAATTTCAGAATTGCACCTTGCAATGTGGAGATATTACTGTTTGTGCATTTACAATATTCATTGATTTTTGCCATTGAAAAACGTCCAGAAATGTTTGAAGCTACTGACTGAATGAAAGGAGCTGGCATCTCACTCTCTTTGAATCTTCTTTATCATGCTAGGATTAGCAGGAAAAAGCAAAAAATTTCAGAATTGCACCTTGCAATGTGGAGATATTACTGTTTGTGCATTTACAATATTCATTGATTTTTGCCATTGAAAAACATCATGTTATTCATATACCAGAAATGTTTGAAGCTACTGACTGAATGAAAGGAGCTGACATCTCACTCTCTTTGAATCTTCTTTATCATGCTAGGATTAGCAGGAAAAAGCAAAAAATTTCAGAATTGCACCTTGCAATGTGGAGATATTACTGTTTGTGCATTTACAATATTCATTGATTTTTGCCATTGAAAAACGTCCAGAAATGTTTGAAGCTACTGACTGAATGAAAGGAGCTGGCATCTCACTCTATTTGAATCTTCTTTATCATGCTAGGATTAGCAGGAAAAAGCAAAAAAAATTTCAGCATTGCACCTTGCAATGTGGAGATATTACTCTTTGTGCATTTACAATATTCATTGATTTTTGCCATTGAAAAACGTCCAGAAATGTTTATACCAGAAATGTTTGAAGCTACTGACTGAATGAAAGGAGCTGGCATCTCACTCTCTTTGAATCTTCTTTATCATGCTAAGAGGAGCAGGAAAAAGCAAAAAATTTCAGAATTGCACCTTGCAATGCGGAGAAATTACTGTTTGTGCATTTACAATATTCATTGATTTTTGCCATTGAAAAACTTCCAGAAATGACTGAAGCTACTGACTGAATGAAAGGAGCTGGCATCTCACTCTCTTTGAATCTTCTTTATCATGCTAAGAGGAGCAGGAAAAAGCAAAAAATTTCAGAATTGCACCTTGCAATGCGGAGAAATTACTGTTTGTGCATTTACAATATTCATTGATTTTTGCCATTGAAAAACGTCCAGAAATGATTGAAGCTACTGACTGAATGAAAGGAGCTGGCATCTCACTCTCTTTGAATCTTCTTTATCATGCTAAGAGGAGCAGGAAAAAGCAAAAAATTTCAGAATTGCACCTTGCAATGCGGAGAAATTACTGTTTGTGCATTTACAATATTCATTGATTTTTGCCATTGAAAAACATCATGTTATTCATATACCAGAAATGATTGAAGCTACTGACTGAATGAAAGGAGCTGGCATCTCACTCTCTTTGAATCTTCTTTATCATGCTAAGAGGAGCAGGAAAAAGCAAAAAGTTTCAGAATTGCACCTTGCAATGCGGAGAAAATACTGTTTGTGCATTTACAATATTCATTGATTTTTGCCATTGAAAAACGTCCAGAAATGATTGAAGCTACTGACTGAATGAAAGGAGCTGGCATCTCACTCTCTTTGAATCTTCTTTATCATGCTAAGAGGAGCAGGAAAAAGCAAAAAATTTCAGAATTTCATCTTGCAATGCGGAGAAATTACTGTTTGTGCATTTACAATATTCATTGATTTTTGCCATTGAAAAACGTCCAGAAATGATTAAAGCTACTGACTGAATGAAAGGAGCTGGCATCTCACTCTCTTTGAATCTTTATCATGCTAAGAGGAGCAGGAAAAAGCAAACAATTTCAGAATTGCACCTTGCAATGCGGAGAAATTACTGTTTGTGCATTTACAATATTCATTGATTTTTGCCATTGAAAAACGTACAGAAATGATTGAAGCTACTGACTGAATGAAAGGAGCCGGAATCTCACTCTCTTTGAATCTTCTTTATCATGCTAAGAGGAGCAGGAAAAAGCAAAAAATTTCAGAATTGCAACTTGCAATGCGGAGAAATTACTGTTTGTGCATTTACAATATTCATTGATTTTTGCCATTGAAAAACATCATGTTATTCATATACCAGAAATGATTGAAGCTACTGACTGAATGAAAGGAGCTGGCATCTCACTCTCTTTGAATCTTCTTTATCATGCTAAGAGGAGCAGGAAAAAGCAAAAAATTTCAGAATTGCACCTTGCAATGCGGAGAAATTACTGTTTGTGCATTTACAATATTCATTGATTTTTGCCATTGAAAAACGTCCAGAAATGATTGAAGCTACTGACTGAATGAAAGGAGCTGGCATCTCACTCTCTTTGAATCTTCTTTATCATGCTAAGAGGAGCAGGAAAAAGCAAAAAATTTCAGAATTGCACCTTGCAATGCGGAGAAATTACTGTTTGTGCATTTACAATATTCATTGATTTTTGCCATTGAAAAACGTCCAGAAATGATTGAAGCTACTGACTGAATGAAAGGAGCTGGCATCTCACTCTCTTTGAATCTTCTTTATCATGCTAAGAGGAGCAGGAAAAAGCAAAAAATTTCAGAATTGCACCTTGCAATGCGGAGAAATTACTGTTTGTGCATTTACAATATTCATTAATTTTTGCCATTGAAAAACATCATGTTATTCATATCCCAGAAATGTTTGAAGCTACTGACAATGAAAGAAGCTGGCATCTCACTCTCTTTGAATCTTCTTTATCATGCTAATAGGAGCAGGAAAAAGCAAAAAATTTCAGAATTGCACCTTGCAATGCGGAGAAATTACTGTTTGTGCATTTACAATATTCATTGATTTTTGCCATTGAAAAACGTCCAGAAATGATTGAAGCTACTGACTGAATGAAAGGAGCTGGCATCTCACTCTCTTTGAATCTTCTTTATCATGCTAAGAGGAGCAGGAAAAAGCAAAAAATTTCAGAATTGCACCTTGCAATGCGGAGAAATTACTGTTTGTGCATTTACAATATTCATTGATTTTTGCCATTGAAAAACATCATGTTATTCATATACCAGAAATGTTTGAAGCTACTGACTGAATGAAAGGAGCTGGCATCTCACTCTCTTTGAATCTTCTTTATCATGCTAAGAGGAGCAGGAAAAAGCAAAAAATTTCAGAATTGCACCTTGCAATGCGGAGAAATTACTGTTTGTGCATTTACAATATTCATTGATTTTTGCCATTGAAAAACGTCCAGAAATGATTGAAGCTACTGACTGAATGAAAGGAGCTGGCATCTCACTCTCTTTGAATCTTCTTTATCATGCTAAGAGGAGCAGGAAAATGCAAGAAATTTCAGAATTTCACCTTGCAATGCGGAGAAATTACTGTTTGTGCATTTATAATATTCATTGATTTTTGCCATTGAAAAACATCCAGAAATGATTGAAGCTACTGACTGAATGAAAGGAGCTGGCATCTCACTCTCTTTGAATCTTCTTTATCATGCTAAGAGGAGCAGGAAAAAGCAAAAAATTTCAGAATTGCACCTTGCAATGCGGAGAAATTACTGTTTGTGCATTTACAATATTCATTGATTTTTGCCATTGAAAAACATCATGTTATTCATATACCAGAAATGATTGAAGCTACTGACTGAATGAAAGGAGCTGGCATCTCACTCTCTTTGAATCTTCTTTATCATGCTAAGAGGAGCAGGAAAAAGCAAAAAATTTCAGAATTGCACCTTGCAATGCGGAGAAATTACTGTTTGTGCATTTACAATATTCATTGATTTTTGCATTGAAAAACGTCCAGAAATGACTGAAGCTACTGACTGAATGAAAGGAGCTGGCATCTCACTCTCTTTGAATCTTCTTTATCATGCTAAGAGGAGCAGGAAAAAGCAAAAAATTTCAGAATTGCATCTTGCAATGCGGAGAAATTACTGTTTGTGCATTTACAATATTCATTGATTTTTGCCATTGAAAAACGTCCAGAAATGATTGAAGCTACTTACTGAATGAAAGGAGCTGGCATCTCACTCTCTTTGAATCTTCTTTATCATGCTAAGAGGAGCAGGAAAAAGCAAAAAATTTCAGAATTGCACCTTGCAATGCGGAGAAATTACTGTTTGTGCATTTACAATATTCATTGATTTTTGCCATTGAAAAACATCATGTTATTCATATACCAGAAATGATTGAAGCTACTGACTGAATGAAAGGAGCTGGCATCTCACTCTCTTTGAATCTTCTTTATCATGCTAAGAGGAGCAGGAAAAAGCAAAAAATTTCAGAATTGCACCTTGCAATGCGGAGAAATTACTGTTTGTGCATTTACAATATTCATTGATTTTTGCCATTGAAAAACGTCCAGAAATGATTGAAGCTACTGACTGAATGAAAGGAGCTGGCATCTCACTCTCTTTGAATCTTCTTTATCATGCTAAGAGGAGCAGGAAAAAGCAAAAAATTTCAGAATTGCACCTTGCAATGCGGAGAAATTACTGTTTGTGCATTTACAATATTCATTGATTTTTGCCATTGAAAAACGTCCAGAAATGAATGAAGCTACTGACTGAATGAAAGGAGCTGGCATCTCACTCTCTTTGAATCTTCTTTATCATGCTAGGATTAGCAGGAAAAAGCAAAAAATTTCAGAATTGCACCTGGCAATGTGGAGATATTACTGTTTGTGCATTTACAATATTCATTGAATTTTGCCATTGAAAAACGTCCAGAAATGTTTGAAGCTACTGACTGAATGAAAGGAGCTGGCATCTCACTCTATTTGAATCTTCTTTATCATGCTAGGATTAGCAGGAAAAAGCAAAAAATTTCAGAATTGCACCTTGCAATGTGGAGATATTACTGTTTGTGCATTTACAATATTCATTGATTTTTGCCATTGAAAAACGTCCAGAAATGTTTATACCAGAAATGTTTGAAGCTACTGACTGAATGAAAGGAGCTGGCATCTCACTCTCTTTGAATCTTCTTTATCATGCTAAGAGGAGCAGGAAAAAGCAAAAAATTTCAGAATTGCACCTTGCAATGCGGAGAAATTACTGTTTGTGCATTTACAATATTCATTGATTTTTGCCATTGAAAAACGTCCAGAAATGACTGAAGCTACTGACTGAATGAAAGGAGCTGGCATCTCACTCTCTTTGAATCTTCTTTATCATGCTAAGAGGAGCAGGAAAAAGCAAAAAATTTCAGAATTGCACCTTGCAATGCGGAGAAATTACTGTTTGTGCATTTACAATATTCATTGATTTTTGCCATTGAAAAACATCATGTTATTCATATACCAGAAATGATTGAAGCTACTGACTGAATGAAAGGAGCTGGCATCTCACTCTCTTTGAATCTTCTTTATCATGCTAAGAGGAGCAGGAAAAAGCAAAAAATTTCAGAATTGCACCTTGCAATGCGGAGAAATTACTGTTTGTGCATTTACAATATTCATTGATTTTTGCCATTGAAAAACGTCCAGAAATGATTGAAGCTACTGACTGAATGAAAGGAGCTGGCATCTCACTCTCTTTGAATCTTTTTTATCATGCTAAGAGGAGCAGGAAAAAGCAAAAAATTTCAGAATTGCATCTTGCAATGCGGAGAAATTACTGTTTGTGCATTTACAATATTCATTGATTTTTGTCATTGAAAAACGTCCAGAAATGATTGAAGCTACTGACTGAATGAAAGGAGCTGGCATCTCACTCTCTTTGAATCTTCTTTATCATGCTAAGAGGAGCAGGAAAAAGCAAAAAATTTCAGAATTGCACCTTGCAATGCGGAGAAATTACTGTTTGTGCATTTACAATATTCATTGATTTTTGCCATTGAAAAACGTCCAGAAATGATTGAAGCTACTGACTGAATGAAAGGAGCTGGAATCTCACTCTCTTTGAATCTTCTTTATCATGCTAAGAGGAGCAGGAAAAAGCAAAAAATTTCAGAATTGCAACTTGCAATGCGGAGAAATTACTGTTTGTGCATTTACAATATTCATTGATTTTTGCCATTGAAAAACATCATGTTATTCATATACCAGAAATGATTGAAGCTACTGACTGAATGAAAGGAGCTGGCATCTCACTCTCTTTGAATCTTCTTTATCATGCTAAGAGGAGCAGGAAAAAGCAAAAAATTTCAGAATTGCACCTTGCAATGCGGAGAAATTACTGTTTGTGCATTTACAATATTCATTGATTTTTGCCATTGAAAAACGTCCAGAAATGATTGAAGCTACTGACTGAATGAAAGGAACTGGCATCTCACTCTCTTTGAATCTTCTTTATCATGCTAAGAGGAGCAGGAAAAAGCAAAAAATTTCAGAATTGCACCTTGCAATGCGGAGAAATTACTGTTTGTGCATTTACAATATTCATTGATTTTTGCCATTGAAAAACGTCCAGAAATGATTGAAGCTACTGACTGAATGAAAGGAGCTGGCATCTCACTCTCTTTGAATCTTCTTTATCATGCTAAGAGGAGCAGGAAAAAGCAAAAAATTTCAGAATTGCACCTTGCAATGCGGAGAAATTACTGTTTGTGCATTTACAATATTCATTAATTTTTGCCATTGAAAAACATCATGTTATTCATATCCCAGAAATGTTTGAAGCTACTGACTGAATGAAAGAAGCTGGCATCTCACTCTCTTTGAATCTTCTTTATCATGCTAAGAGGAGCAGGAAAAAGCAAAAAATTTCAGAATTGCACCTTGCAATGCGGAGAAATTACTGTTTGTGCATTTACAATATTCATTGATTTTTGCCATTGAAAAACGTCCAGAAATGATTGAAGCTACTGACTGAATGAAAGGAGCTGGCATCTCACTCTCTTTGAATCTTCTTTATCATGCTAAGAGGAGCAGGAAAAAGCAAAAAATTTCAGAATTGCACCTTGCAATGCGGAGAAATTACTGTTTGTGCATTTACAATATTCATTGATTTTTGCCATTGAAAAACATCATGTTATTCATATACCAGAAATGTTTGAAGCTACTGACTGAATGAAAGGAGCTGGCATCTCACTCTCTTTGAATCTTCTTTATCATGCTAAGAGGAGCAGGAAAAAGCAAAAAATTTCAGAATTGCACCTTGCAATGCGGAGAAATTACTGTTTGTGCATTTACAATATTCATTGATTTTTGCCATTGAAAAACGTCCAGAAATGATTGAAGCTACTGACTGAATGAAAGGAGCTGGCATCTCACTCTCTTTGAATCTTCTTTATCATGCTAAGAGGAGCAGGAAAATGCAAGAAATTTCAGAATTGCACCTTGCAATGCGGAGAAATTACTGTTTGTGCATTTACAATATTCATTGATTTTTGCCATTGAAAAACATCCAGAAATGATTGAAGCTACTGACTGAATGAAAGGAGCTGGCATCTCACTCTCTTTGAATCTTCTTTATCATGCTAAGAGGAGCAGGAAAAAGCCAAAAATTTCAGAATTGCACCTTGCAATGCGGAGAAATTACTGTTTGTGCATTTTCAATATTCATTGATTTTTGCCATTGAAAAACATCATGTTATTCATATACCAGAAATGATTGAAGCTACTGACTGAATGAAAGGAGCTGGCATCTCACTCTCTTTGAATCTTCTTTATCATGCAAAGAGGAGCAGGAAAAAGCAAAAAATTTCAGAATTGCACCTTGCAATGCGGAGAAATTACTGTTTGTGCATTTACAATATTCATTGATTTTTGCCATTGAAAAACGTCCAGAAATGATTGAAGCTACTGACTGAATGAAAGGAGCTGGCATCTCACTCTCTTTGAATCTTCTTTATCATGCTAAGAGGAGCAGGAAAAAGCAAAAAATTTCAGAATTGCACCTTGCAATGCGGAGAAATTACTGTTTGTGCATTTACAATATTCACTGATTTTTGCCATTGAAAAACGTCCAGAAATGATTGAAGCAACTGACTGAATGAAAGGAGCTGGCATCTCACTCTCTTTGAATCTTCTTTATCATGCTAAGAGGAGCAGGAAAAAGCAAAAAATTTCAGAATTGCACCTTGCAATGCGGAGAAATTACTGTTTGTGCATTTACAATATTCATTGATTTTTGCCATTGAAAAACGTCCAGAAATAATTGAAGCAACTGACTGAATGAAAGGAGCTGGCATCTCACTCTCTTTGAATCTTCTTTATCATGCTAAGAGGAGCAGGAAAAAGCAAAAAATTTCAGAATTGCAACTTGCAATGCGGAGAAATTACTGTTTGTGCATTTACAATATTCATTGATTTTTGCCATTGAAAAACATCATGTTATTCATATACCAGAAATGATTGAAGCTACTGACTGAATGAAAGGAGCTGGCATCTCACTCTCTTTGAATCTTCTTTATCATGCTAAGAGGAGCAGGAAAAAGCAAAAAATTTCAGAATTGCAACTTGCAATGCGGAGAAATTACTG
Organism: Phyllobates terribilis; assembly: GCF_046119375.1. Lineage (NCBI taxonomy): Eukaryota > Metazoa > Chordata > Amphibia > Anura > Dendrobatidae > Phyllobates > Phyllobates terribilis. The sequence continues at coordinate 107,245 of NW_027364431.1, forward strand.
TTTGTGCATTTACAATATTCATTGATTTTTGCCATTGAAAAACATCATGTTATTCATATACCAGAAATGATTGAAGCTACTGACTGAATGAAAGGAGCTGGCATCTCACTCTCTTTGAATCTTCTTTATCATGCTAAGAGGAGCAGGAAAAAGCAAAAAATTTCAGAATTGCACCTTGCAATGCGGAGAAATTACTGTTTGTGCATTTACAATATTCATTGATTTTTGCCATTGAAAAACGTCCAGAAATGATTGAAGCTACTGACTGAATGAAAGGAGCTGGCATCTCACTCTCTTTGAATCTTCTTTATCATGCTAAGAGGAGCAGGAAAAAGCAAAAAATTTCAGAATTGCACCTTGCAATGCGGAGAAATTACTGTTTGTGCTTTTACAATATTCATTGATTTTTGCCATTGAAAAACATCATGTTATTCATATACCAGAAATGTTTGAAGCTACTGACTGAATGAAAGGAGCTGGCATCTCACTCTCTTTGAATCTTCTTTATCATGCTAAGAGGAGCAGGAAAAAGCAAAAAATTTCAGAATTGCACCTTGCAATGCGGAGAAATTACTGTTTGTGCATTTACAATATTCATTGATTTTTGCCATTGAAAAATGTCCAGAAATGATTGAAGCTGCTGACTGAATGAAAGGAGCTGGCATCTCACTCTCTTTGAATCTTCTTTATCATGCTAAGAGGAGCAGGAAAAAGCAAAAAATTTCAGAATTGCACCTTGCAATGCGGAGAAATTACTGTTTGTGCATTTACAATATTCATTGATTTTTGCCATTGAAAAACGTCCAGAAATGATTGAAGCTACTGACTGAATGAAAGGAGCTGGCATCTCACTCTCTTTGAATCTTCTTTATCATGCTAAGAGGAGCAGGAAAAAGCAAAAAATTTCAGAATTGCACCTTGCAATGCGGAGAAATTACTGTTTGTGCATTTACAATATTCATTGATTTTTGCCATTGAAAAACATCATGTTATTCATATACTAGAAATGTTTGAAGCTACTGACTGAATGAAAGGAGCTGGCATCTCACTCTCTTTGAATCTTCTTTATCATGCTAAGAGGAGCAGGAAAAAGCAAAAAATTTCAGAATTGCACCTTGCAATGCGGAGAAATTACTGTTTGTGCATTTACAATATTCATTGATTTTTGCCATTGAAAAACGTCCAGAAATGATTGAAGCTACTGACTGAATGAAAGGAGCTGGCATCTCACTCTCTTTGAATCTTCTTTATCATGCTAAGAGGAGCAGGAAAAAGCAAAAAATTTCAGAATTGCACCTTGCAATGCGGAGAAATTACTGTTTGTGCATTTACAATATTCATTGATTTTTGCCATTGAAAAACATCATGTTATTCATATACCAGAAATGATTGAAGCTACTGACTGAATGAAAGGAGCTGGCATCTCGCTCTCTTTGAATCTTCTTTATCATGCTAAGAGGAGCAGGAAAAAGCAAAAAATTTCAGAATTGCACCTTGCAATGCGGAGAAATTACTGTTTGTGCATTTACAATATTCATTGATTTTTGCCATTGAAAAACGTCCAGAAATGATTGAAGCTACTGACTGAATGAAAGGAGCTGGCATCTCACTCTCTTTGAATCTTCTTTATCATGCTAAGAGGAGCAGGAAAAAGCAAAAAATTTCAGAATTGCACCTTGCAATGTGGAGAAATTACTGTTTGTGCATTTACAATATTCATTGATTTTTGCCATTGAAAAACATCATGTTATTCATATACCAGAAATGATTGAAGCTACTGACTGAATGAAAGGAGCTGGCATCTCACTCTCTTTGAATCTTCTTTATCATGCTAAGAGGAGCAGGAAAAAGCAAAAAATTTCAGAATTGCACCTTGCAATGCGGAGAAATTACTGTTTGTGCATTTACAATATTCATTAATTTTTGCCATTGAAAAACGTCCAGAAATGATTGAAGCTACTGACTGAATGAAAGGAGCTGGCATCTCACTCTCTTTGAATGTTCTTTATCATGCTAAGAGGAGCAGGAAAAAGCAAAAAATTTCAGAATTGCACCTTGCAATGCGGAGAAATTACTGTTTGTGCTTTTACAATATTCATTGATTTTTGCCATTGAAAAACATCATGTTATTCATATACCAGAAATGTTTGAAGCTACTGACTGAATGAAAGGAGCTGGCATCTCACTCTCTTTGAATCTTCTTTATCATGCTAAGAGGAGCAGGAAAAAGCAAAAAATTTCAGAATTGCACCTTGCAATGCGGAGAAATTACTGTTTGTGCATTTACAATATTCATTGATTTTTGCCATTGAAAAACGTCCAGAAATGATTGAAGCTACTGACTGAATGAAAGGAGCTGGCATCTCACTCTCTTTGAATCTTCTTTATCATGCTAAGAGGAGCAGGAAAAAGCAAAAAATTTCAGAATTGCACCTTGCAATGCGGAGAAATTACTGTTTGTGCATTTACAATATTCATTGATTTTTGCCATTGAAAAACGTCCAGAAATGATTGAATCTACTGACTGAATGAAAGGAGCTGGCATCTCACTCTCTTTGAATCTTCTTTATCATGCTAAGAGGAGCAGGAAAAAGCAAAAAATTTCAGAATTGCAACTTGCAATGCGGAGAAATTACTGTTTGTGCATTTACAATATTCATTGATTTTTGCCATTGAAAAACATCATGTTATTCATATACCAGAAATGATTGAAGCTACTGACTGAATGAAAGGAGCTGGCATCTCACTCTCTTTGAATCTTCTTTATCATGCTAAGAGGAGCAGGAAAAAGCAAAAAATTTCAGAATTGCACCTTGCAATGCGGAGAAATTACTGTTTGTGCATTTACAATATTCATTGATTTTTGCCATTGAAAAACATCATGTTATTCATATACCAGAAATGTTTGAAGCTACTGACTGAATGAAAGGAGCTGGCATCTCACTCTCTTTGAATCTTCTTTATCATGCTAAGAGGAGCAAGAAAAAGCAAAAAATTTCAGAATTGCACCTTGCAATGCGGAGAAATTACTGTTTGTGCATTTACAATATTCATTGATTTTTGCCATTGAAAAACGTCCAGAAATGATTGAAGCTACTGACTGAATGAAAGGAGCTGGCATCTCACTCTCTTTGAATCTTCTTTATCATGCTAAGAGGAGCAGGAAAATGCAAGAAATTTCAGAATTGCACCTTGCAATGCGGAGAAATTACTGTTTGTGCATTTACAATATTCATTGATTTTTGCCATTGAAAAACATCCAGAAATGATTGAAGCTACTGACTGAATGAAAGGAGCTGGCATCTCACTCTCTTTGAATCTTCTTTATCATGCTAAGAGGAGCAGGAAAAAGCCAAAAATTTCAGAATTGCACCTTGCAATGCGGAGAAATTACTGTTTGTGCATTTACAATATTCATTGAATTTTGCCATTGAAAAACATCATGTTATTCATATACCAGAAATGATTGAAGCTACTGACTGAATGAAAGGAGCTGGCATCTCACTCTCTTTGAATCTTCTTTATCATGCTAAGAGGAGCAGGAAAAAGCAAAAAATTTCAGAATTGCACCTTGCAATGCGGAGAAATTACTGTTTGTGCATTTGCAATATTCACTGATTTTTGCCATTGAAAAACGTCCAGAAATGATTGAAGCAACTGACTGAATGAAAGGAGCTGGCATCTCACTCTCTTTGAATCTTCTTTATCATGCTAAGAGGAGCAGGAAAAAGCAAAAAATTTCAGAATTGCACCTTGCAATGCGGAGAAATTACTGTTTGTGCATTTACAATATTCATTGATTTTTACCATTGAAAAATGTCCAGAAATGATTGAAGCTGCTGACTGAATGAAAGGAGCTGGCATCTCACTCTCTTTGAATCTTCTTTATCATGCTAAGAGGAGCAGGAAAAAGCAAAAAATTTCAGAATTGCACCTTGCAATGCGGAGAAATTACTGTTTGTGCATTTACAATATTCATTGATTTTTGCCATTGAAAAACATCATGTTATTCATATACCAGAAATGATTGAAGCTACTGACTAAATGAAAGGAGCTGGCATCTCACTCTCTTTGAATCTTCTTTATCATGCTAAGAGGAGCAGGAAAAAGCAAAAAATTTCAGAATTGCACCTTGCAATGCGGAGAAATTACTGTTTGTGCTTTTACAATATTCATTGATTTTTGAGATTGAAAAACATCATGTTATTCATATACCAGAAATGTTTGAAGCTACTGACTGAATGAAAGGAGCTGGCATCTCACTCTCTTTGAATCTTCTTTATCATGCTAAGAGGAGCAGGAAAAAGCAAAAAATTTCAGAATTGCACCTTGCAATGCGGAGAAATTACTGTTTGTGCATTTACAATATTCATTGATTTTTACCATTGAAAAATGTCCAGAAATGATTGAAGCTGCTGACTGAATGAAAGGAGCTGGCATCTCACTCTCTTTGAATCTTCTTTATCATGCTAAGAGGAGCAGGAAAAAGCAAAAAATTTCAGAATTGCACCTTGCAATGCGGAGAAATTACTGTTTGTGCATTTACAATATTCATTGATTTTTGCCATTGAAAAACATCATGTTATTCATATACCAGAAATGATTGAAGCTACTGACTAAATGAAAGGAGCTGGCATCTCACTCTCTTTGAATCTTCTTTATCATGCTAAGAGGAGCAGGAAAAAGCAAAAAATTTCAGAATTGCACCTTGCAATGCGGAGAAATTACTGTTTGTGCATTTACAATATTCATTGATTTTTGCCATTGAAAAACGTCCAGAAATGATTGAAGCTACTGACTGAATGAAAGGAGCTGGCATCTCACTCTCTTTGAATCTTCTTTATCATGCTAAGAGGAGCAGGAAAAAGCAAAAAATTTCAGAATTGCACCTTGCAATGCGGAGAAATTACTGTTTGTGCATTTACAATATTCATTGATTTTTGCCATTGAAAAACGTCCAGAAATGATTGAAGCTACTGACTGAATGAAAGGAGCTGGCATCTCACTCTCTTTGAATCTTCTTTATCATGCTAAGAGGAGCAGGAAAAAGCAAAAAATTTCAGAATTGCACCTTGCAATGCGGAGAAATTACTGTTTGTGCATTTACAATATTCATTGATTTTTGCCATTGAAAAACATCATGTTATTCATATACCAGAAATGTTTGAAGCTACTGACTGAATGAAAGGAGCTGGCATCTCACTCTCTTTGAATCTTCTTTATCATGCTAAGAGGAGCAGGAAAAAGCAAAAAATTTCAGAATTGCACCTTGCAATGCGGAGAAATTACTGTTTGTGCATTTACAATATTCATTGATTTTTGCCATTGAAAAACGTCCAGAAATGATTGAAGCTACTGACTGAATGAAAGGAGCTGGCATCTCACTCTCTTTGAATCTTCTTTATCATGCTAAGAGGAGCAGGAAAAAGCAAAAAATTTCAGAATTGCACCATGCAATGCGGAGAAATTACTGTTTGTGCATTTACAATATTCATTGATTTTTGCCATTGAAAAACATCATGTTATTCATATACCAGAAATGATTGAAGCTACTGACTGAATGAAAGGAGCTGGCATCTCGCTCTCTTTGAATCTTCTTTATCATGCTAAGAGGAGCAGGAAAAAGCAAAAAATTTCAGAATTGCACCTTGCAATGCGGAGAAATTACTGTTTGTGCATTTACAATATTCATTGATTTTTGCCATTGAAAAACGTCCAGAAATGATTGAAGCTACTGACTTAAAGAAAGGAGCTGGCATCTCACTCTCTTTGAATCTTCTTTATCATGCTAAGAGGAGCAGGAAAAATCAAAAAATTTCAGAATTGCACCTTGCAATGTGGAGAAATTACTGTTTGTGCATTTACAATATTTATTGATTTTTGCCATTGAAAAACATCATGTTATTCATATACCAGAAATGATTGAAGCTACTGACTGAATGAAAGGAGCTGGCATCTCACTCTCTTTGAATCTTCTTTATCATGCTAAGAGGAGCAGGAAAAAGCAAAAAATTTCAGAATTGCACCTTGCAATGCGGAGAAATTACTGTTTGTGCATTTACAATATTCATTGATTTTTGCCATTGAAAAACGTCCAGAAATGATTGAAGCTACTGACTGAATGAAAGGAGCTGGCATCTCACTCTCTTTGAATCTTCTTTATCATGCTAAGAGGAGCAGGAAAAAGCAAAAAATTTCAGAATTGCACCTTGCAATGCGGAGAAATTACTGTTTGTGCTTTTACAATATTCATTGATTTTTGCCATTGAAAAACATCATGTTATTCATATACCAGAAATGTTTGAAGCTACTGACTGAATGAAAGGAGCTGGCATCTCACTCTCTTTGAATCTTCTTTATCATGCTAAGAGAAGCAGGAAAAAGCAAAAAATTTCAGAATTGCACCTTGCAATGCGGAGAAATTACTGTTTGTGCATTTACAATATTCATTGATTTTTGCCATTGAAAAACGTCCAGAAATGATTGAAGCTACTGACTGAATGAAAGGAGCTGGCATCTCACTCTCTTTGAATCTTCTTTATCATGCTAAGAGGAGCAGGAAAAAGCAAAAAATTTCAGAATTGCACCTTGCAATGCGGAGAAATTACTGTTTGTGCATTTACAATATTCATTGAATTTTGCCATTGAAAAACATCATGTTATTCATATACCAGAAATGATTGAAGCTACTGACTGAATGAAAGGAGCTGGCATCTCACTCTCTTTGAATCTTCTTTATCATGCTAAGAGGAGCAGGAAAAAGCAAAAAATTTCAGAATTGCACCTTGCAATGCGGAGAAATTACTGTTTGTGCATTTGCAATATTCACTGATTTTTGCCATTGAATAACGTCCAGAAATGATTGAAGCAACTGACTGAATGAAAGGAGCTGGCATCTCACTCTCTTTGAATCTTCTTTATCATGCTAAGAGGAGCAGGAAAAAGCAAAAAATTTCAGAATTGCACCTTGCAATGCGGAGAAATTACTGTTTGTGCATTTACAATATTCATTGATTTTTACCATTGAAAAATGTCCAGAAATGATTGAAGCTGCTGACTGAATGAAAGGAGCTGGCATCTCACTCTCTTTGAATCTTCTTTATCATGCTAAGAGGAGCAGGAAAAAGCAAAAAATTTCAGAATTGCAGATTGCAATGCGGAGAAATTACTGTTTGTGCATTTACAATATTCATTGATTTTTGCCATTGAAAAACATCATGTTATTCATATACCAGAAATGATTGAAGCTACTGACTAAATGAAAGGAGCTGGCATCTCACTCTCTTTGAATCTTCTTTATCATGCTAAGAGGAGCAGGAAAAAGCAAAAAATTTCAGAATTGCACCTTGCAATGCGGAGAAATTACTGTTTGTGCTTTTACAATATTCATTGATTTTTGAGATTGAAAAACATCATGTTATTCATATACCAGAAATGTTTGAAGCTACTGACTGAATGAAAGGAGCTGGCATCTCACTCTCTTTGAATCTTCTTTATCATGCTAAGAGGAGCAGGAAAAAGCAAAAAATTTCAGAATTGCACCTTGCAATGCGGAGAAATTACTGTTTGTGCATTTACAATATTCATTGATTTTTACCATTGAAAAATGTCCAGAAATGATTGAAGCTGCTGACTGAATGAAAGGAGCTGGCATCTCACTCTCTTTGAATCTTCTTTATCATGCTAAGAGGAGCAGGAAAAAGCAAAAAATTTCAGAATTGCACCTTGCAATGCGGAGAAATTACTGTTTGTGCATTTACAATATTCATTGATTTTTGCCATTGAAAAACATCATGTTATTCATATACCAGAAATGATTGAAGCTACTGACTAAATGAAAGGAGCTGGCATCTCACTCTCTTTGAATCTTCTTTATCATGCTAAGAGGAGCAGGAAAAAGCAAAAAATTTCAGAATTGCACCTTGCAATGCGGAGAAATTACTGTTTGTGCATTTACAATATTCATTGATTTTTGCCATTGAAAAACGTCCAGAAATGATTGAAGCTACTGACTGAATGAAAGGAGCTGGCATCTCACTCTCTTTGAATCTTCTTTATCATGCTAAGAGGAGCAGGAAAAAGCAAAAAATTTCAGAATTGCACCTTGCAATGCGGAGAAATTACTGTTTGTGCATTTACAATATTCATTGATTTTTGCCATTGAAAAACGTCCAGAAATGATTGAAGCTACTGACTGAATGAAAGGAGCTGGCATCTCACTCTCTTTGAATCTTCTTTATCATGCTAAGAGGAGCAGGAAAAAGCAAAAAATTTCAGAATTGCACCTTGCAATGCGGAGAAATTACTGTTTGTGCATTTACAATATTCATTGATTTTTGCCATTGAAAAACATCATGTTATTCATATACCAGAAATGTTTGAAGCTACTGACTGAATGAAAGGAGCTGGCATCTCACTCTCTTTGAATCTTCTTTATCATGCTAAGAGGAGCAGGAAAAAGCAAAAAATTTCAGAATTGCACCTTGCAATGCGGAGAAATTACTGTTTGTGCATTTACAATATTCATTGATTTTTGCCATTGAAAAACGTCCAGAAATGATTGAAGCTACTGACTGAATGAAAGGAGCTGGCATCTCACTCTCTTTGAATCTTCTTTATCATGCTAAGAGGAGCAGGAAAAAGCAAAAAATTTCAGAATTGCACCTTGCAATGCGGAGAAATTACTGTTTGTGCATTTACAATATTCATTGATTTTTGCCATTGAAAAACATCATGTTATTCATATACCAGAAATGATTGAAGCTACTGACTGAATGAAAGGAGCTGGCATCTCGCTCTCTTTGAATCTTCTTTATCATGCTAAGAGGAGCAGGAAAAAGCAAAAAATTTCAGAATTGCACCTTGCAATGCGGAGAAATTACTGTTTGTGCATTTACAATATTCATTGATTTTTGCCATTGAAAAACGTCCAGAAATGATTGAAGCTACTGACTGAAAGAAAGGAGCTGGCATCTCACTCTCTTTGAATCTTCTTTATCATGCTAAGAGGAGCAGGAAAAAGCAAAAAATTTCAGAATTGCACCTTGCAATGTGGAGAAATTACTGTTTGTGCATTTACAATATTTATTGATTTTTGCCATTGAAAAACATCATGTTATTCATATACCAGAAATGATTGAAGCTACTGACTGAATGAAAGGAGCTGGCATCTCACTCTCTTTGAATCTTCTTTATCATGCTAAGAGGAGCAGGAAAAAGCAAAAAATTTCAGAATTGCACCTTGCAATGCGGAGAAATTACTGTTTGTGCTTTTACAATATTCATTGATTTTTGCCATTGAAAAACATCATGTTATTCATATACCAGAAATGTTTGAAGCTACTGACTGAATGAAAGGAGCTGGCATCTCACTCTCTTTGAATCTTCTTTATCATGCTAAGAGAAGCAGGAAAAAGCAAAAAATTTCAGAATTGCACCTTGCAATGCGGAGAAATTACTGTTTGTGCATTTACAATATTCATTGATTTTTGCCATTGAAAAACGTCCAGAAATGATTGAAGCTACTGACTGAATGAAAGGAGCTGGCATCTCACTCTCTTTGAATCTTCTTTATCATGCTAAGAGGAGCAGGAAAAAGCAAAAAATTTCAGAATTGCACCTTGCAATGCGGAGAAATTACTGTTTGTGCATTTACAATATTCATTGATTTTTGCCATTGAAAAACGTCCAGAAATGATTGAAGCTACTGACTGAATGAAAGGAGCTGGCATCTCACTCTCTTTGAATCTTCTTTATCATGCTAAGAGGAGCAGGAAAAAGCAAAAAATTTCAGAATTGCAACTTGCAATGCGGAGAAATTACTGTTTGTGCATTTACAATATTCATTGATTTTTGCCATTGAAAAACATCATGTTATTCATATACCAGAAATGATTGAAGCTACTGACTGAATGAAAGGAGCTGGCATCTCACTCTCTTTGAATCTTCTTTATCATGCTAAGAGGAGCAGGAAAAAGCAAAAAATTTCAGAATTGCACCTTGCAATGCGGAGAAATTACTGTTTGTGCATTTACAATATTCATTGATTTTTGCCATTGAAAAACGTCCAGAAATGATTGAAGCTACTGACTGAATGAAAGGAGCTGGCATCTCACTCTCTTTGAATCTTCTTTATCATGCTAAGAGGAGCAGGAAAAAGCAAAAAATTTCAGAATTGCACCTTGCAATGCGGAGAAATTACTGTTTGTGCATTTACAATATTCATTGATTTTTGCCATTGAAAAACGTCCAGAAATGATTGAAGCTACTGACTGAATGAAAGGAGCTGGCATCTCACTCTCTTTGAATCTTCTTTATCATGCTAAGAGGAGCAGGAAAAAGCAAAAAATTTCAGAATTGCACCTTGCAATGCGGAGAAATTACTGTTTGTGCATTTACAATATTCATTGATTTTTGCCATTGAAAAACGTCCAGAAATGATTGAAGCTACTGACTGAATGAAAGGAGCTGGCATCTCACTCTCTTTGAATCTTCTTTATCATGCTAAGAGGAGCAGGAAAAAGCAAAAAATTTCAGAATTGCACCTTGCAATGCGGAGAAAGTACTGTTTGTGCTTTTACAATATTCATTGATTTTTGCCATTGAAAAACATCATGTTATTCATATACCAGAAATGTTTGAAGCTACTGACTGAATGAAAGGAGCTGGCATCTCACTCTCTTTGAATCTTCTTTATCATGCTAAGAGGAGCAGGAAAAAGCAAAAAATTTCAGAATTGCACCTTGCAATGCGGAGAAATTACTGTTTGTGCATTTACAATATTCATTGATTTTTGCCATTGAAAAACGTCCAGAAATGATTGAAGCTACTGACTGAATGAAAGGAGCTGGCATCTCACTCTCTTTGAATCTTCTTTATCATGCTAAGAGGAGCAGGAAAAAGCAAAAAATTTCAGAATTGCACCTTGCAATGCGGAGAAATTACTGTTTGTGCATTTACAATATTCATTGATTTTTGCCATTGAAAAACGTCCAGAAATGATTGAAGCTACTGACTGAATGAAAGGAGCTGGCATCTCACTCTCTTTGAATCTTCTTTATCATGCTAAGAGGAGCAGGAAAAAGCAAAAAATTTCAGAATTGCAACTTGCAATGCGGAGAAATTACTGTTTGTGCATTTACAATATTCATTGATTTTTGCCATTGAAAAACATCATGTTATTCATATACCAGAAATGATTGAAGCTACTGACTGAATGAAAGGAGCTGGCATCTCACTCTCTTTGAATCTTCTTTATCATGCTAAGAGGAGCAGGAAAAAGCAAAAAATTTCAGAATTGCACCTTGCAATGCGGAGAAATTACTGTTTGTGCATTTACAATATTCATTGATTTTTGCCATTGAAAAACGTCCAGAAATGATTGAAGCTACTGACTGAATGAAAGGAGCTGGCATCTCACTCTCTTTGAATCTTCTTTATCATGCTAAGAGGAGCAGGAAAAAGCAAAAAATTTCAGAATTGCACCTTGCAATGCGGAGAAATTACTGTTTGTGCATTTACAATATTCATTGATTTTTGCCATTGAAAAACGTCCAGAAATGATTGAAGCTACTGACTGAATGAAAGGAGCTGGCATCTCACTCTCTTTGAATCTTCTTTATCATGCTAAGAGGAGCAGGAAAAAGCAAAAAATTTCAGAATTGCACCTTGCAATGCGGAGAAATTACTGTTTGTGCATTTACAATATTCATTAATTTTTGCCTTTGAAAAACATCATGTTATTCATATCCCAGAAATGTTTGAAGCTACTGACTGAATGAAAGAAGCTGGCATCTCACTCTCTTTGAATCTTCTTTATCATGCTAAGAGGAGCAGGAAAAAGCAAAAAATTTCAGAATTGCACCTTGCAATGCGGAGAAATTACTGTTTGTGCATTTACAATATTCATTGATTTTTGCCATTGAAAAACGTCCAGAAATGATTGAAGCTACTGACTGAATGAAAGGAGCTGGCATCTCACTCTCTTTGAATCTTCTTTATCATGCTAAGAGGAGCAGGAAAAAGCAAAAAATTTCAGAATTGCACCTTGCAATGCGGAGAAATTACTGTTTGTGCATTTACAATATTCATTGATTTTTGCCATTGAAAAACATCATGTTATTCATATACCAGAAATGTTTGAAGCTACTGACTGAATGAAAGGAGCTGGCATCTCACTCTCTTTGAATCTTCTTTATCATGCTAAGAGGAGCAGGAAAAAGCAAAAAATTTCAGAATTGCACCTTGCAATGCGGAGAAATTACTGTTTGTGCATTTACAATATTCATTGATTTTTGCCATTGAAAAACGTCCAGAAATGATTGAAGCTACTGACTGAATGAAAGGAGCTGGCATCTCACTCTCTTTGAATCTTCTTTATCATGCTAAGAGGAGCAGGAAAAAGCTAAAAATTTCAGAATTGCAACTTGCAATGCGGAGAAATTACTGTTTGTGCATTTACAATATTCATTGATTTTTGCCATTGAAAAACATCATGTTATTCATATACCAGAAATGATTGAAGCTACTGACTGAATGAAAGGAGCTGGCATCTCACTCTCTTTGAATCTTCTTTATCATGCTAAGAGGAGCAGGAAAAAGCAAAAAATTTCAGAATTGCACCTTGCAATGCGGAGAAATTACTGTTTGTGCATTTACAATATTCATTGATTTTTGCCATTGAAAAACGTCCAGAAATGATTGAAGCTACTGACTGAATGAAAGGAGCTGGCATCTCACTCTCTTTGAATCTTCTTTATCATGCTAAGAGGAGCAGGAAAAAGCAAAAAATTTCAGAATTGCACCTTGCAATGCGGAGAAATTACTGTTTGTGCATTTACAATATTCATTGATTTTTGCCATTGAAAAACGTCCAGAAATGATTGAAGCTACTGACTGAATGAAAGGAGCTGGCATCTCACTCTCTTTGAATCTTCTTTATCATGCTAAGAGGAGCAGGAAAAAGCAAAAAATTTCAGAATTGCACCTTGCAATGCGGAGAAATTACTGTTTGTGCATTTACAATATTCATTAATTTTTGCCATTGAAAAACATCATGTTATTCATATCCCAGAAATGTTTGAAGCTACTGACTGAATGAAAGAAGCTGGCATCTCACTCTCTTTGAATCTTCTTTATCATGCTAAGAGGAGCAGGAAAAAGCAAAAAATTTCAGAATTGCACCTTGCAATGCGGAGAAATTACTGTTTGTGCATTTACAATATTCATTGATTTTTGCCATTGAAAAACGTCCAGAAATGATTGAAGCTACTGACTGAATGAAAGGAGCTGGCATCTCACTCTCTTTGAATCTTCTTTATCATGCTAAGAGGAGCAGGAAAATGCAAGAAATTTCAGAATTGCACCTTGCAATGCGGAGAAATTACTGTTTGTGCATTTACAATATTCATTGATTTTTGCCATTGAAAAACATCCAGAAATGATTGAAGCTACTGACTGAATGAAAGGAGCTGGCATCTCACTCTCTTTGAATCTTCTTTATCATGCTAAGAGGAGCAGGAAAAAGCCAAAAATTTCAGAATTGCACCTTGCAATGCGGAGAAATTACTGTTTGTGCATTTACAATATTCATTGATTTTTGCCATTGAAAAACATCATGTTATTCATATACCAGAAATGATTGAAACTACTGACTGAATGAAAGGAGCTGGCATCTCACTCTCTTTGAATCTTCTTTATCATGCAAAGAGGAGCAGGAAAAAGCAAAAAATTTCAGAATTGCACCTTGCAATGCGGAGAAATTACTGTTTGTGCATTTACAATATTCATTGATTTTTGCCATTGAAAAACGTCCAGAAATGATTGAAGCTACTGACTGAATGAAAGGAGCTGGCATCTCACTCTCTTTGAATCTTCTTTATCATGCTAAGAGGAGCAGGAAAAAGCAAAAAATTTCAGAATTGCACCTTGCAATGCGGAGAAATTACTGTTTGTGCATTTACAATATTCATTGATTTTTGCCATTGAAAAACGTCCAGAAATGATTGAAGCAACTGACTGAATGAAAGGAGCTGGCATCTCACTCTCTTTGAATCTTCTTTATCATGCTAAGAGGAGCAGGAAAAAGCAAAAAATTTCAGAATTGCACCTTGCAATGCGGAGAAATTACTGTTTGTGCATTTACAATATTCATTGATTTTTGCCATTGAAAAACGTCCAGAAATAATTGAAGCTACTGACTGAATGAAAGGAGCTGGCATCTCACTCTCTTTGAATCTTCTTTATCATGCTAAGAGGAGCAGGAAAAAGCAAAAAATTTCAGAATTGCAACTTGCAATGCGGAGAAATTACTGTTTGTGCATTTACAATATTCATTGATTTTTGCCATTGAAAAACATCATGTTATTCATATACCAGAAATGATTGAAGCTACTGACTGAATGAAAGGAGCTGGCATCTCACTCTCTTTGAATCTTCTTTATCATGCTAAGAGGAGCAGGAAAAAGCAAAAAATTTCAGAATTGCACCTTGCAATGCGGAGAAATTACTGTTTGTGCATTTACAATATTCATTGATTTTTGCCATTGAAAAACGTCCAGAAATGATTGAAGCTACTGACTGAATGAAAGGAGCTGGCATCTCACTCTCTTTGAATCTTCTTTATCATGCTAAGAGGAGCAGGAAAAAGCAAAAAATTTCAGAATTGCACCTTGCAATGCGGAGAAATTACTGTTTGTGCTTTTACAATATTCATTGATTTTTGCCATTGAAAAACATCATGTTATTCATATACCAGAAATGTTTGAAGCTACTGACTGAATGAAAGGAGCTGGCATCTCACTCTCTTTGAATCTTCTTTATCATGCTAAGAGGAGCAGGAAAAAGCAAAAAATTTCAGAATTGCACCTTGCAATGCGGAGAAATTACTGTTTGTGCATTTACAATATTCATTGATTTTTGCCATTGAAAAACATCATGTTATTCATATACCAGAAATGATTGAAGCTACTGACTGAATGAAAGGAGCTGGCATCTCACTCTCTTTGAATCTTCTTTATCATGCTAAGAGGAGCAGGAAAAAGCAAAAAATTTCAGAATTGCACCTTGCAATGCGGAGAAATTACTGTTTGTGCATTTACAATATTCATTGATTTTTGCCATTGAAAAACGTCCAGAAATGATTGAAGCTACTGACTGAATGAAAGGAGCTGGCATCTCACTCTCTTTGAATCTTCTTTATCATGCTAAGAGGAGCAGGAAAAAGCAAAAAATTTCAGAATTGCACCTTGCAATGCGGAGAAATTACTGTTTGTGCATTTACAATATTCATTGATTTTTGCCATTGAAAAACGTCCAGAAATGATTGAAGCTACTGACTGAATGAAAGGAGCTGGCATCTCACTCTCTTTGAATCTTCTTTATCATGCTAAGAGGAGCAGGAAAAAGCAAAAAATTTCAGAATTGCACCTTGCAATGCGGAGAAATTACTGTTTGTGCATTTACAATATTCATTGATTTTTGCCATTGAAAAACATCATGTTATTCATATACCAGAAATGATTGAAGCTACTGACTGAATGAAAGGAGCTGGCATCTCGCTCTCTTTGAATCTTCTTTGTCATGCTAAGAGGAGCAGGAAAAAGCAAAAAATTTCAGAATTGCACCTTGCAATGCGGAGAAATTACTGTTTGTGCATTTACAATATTCATTGATTTTTGCCATTGAAAAACGTCCAGAAATGATTGAAGCTACTGACTGAATGAAAGGAGCTGGCATCTCACTCTCTTTGAATCTTCTTTATCATGCTAAGAGGAGCAGGAAAAAGCAAAAAATTTCAGAATTGCACCTTGCAATGTGGAGAAATTACTGTTTGTGCATTTACAATATTCATTGATTTTTGCCATTGAAAAACATCATGTTATTCATATACCAGAAATGATTGAAGCTACTGACTGAATGAAAGGAGCTGGCATCTCACTCTCTTTGAATCTTCTTTATCATGCTAAGAGGAGCAGGAAAAAGCAAAAAATTTCAGAATTGCACCTTGCAATGCGGAGAAATTACTGTTTGTGCATTTACAATATTCATTGATTTTTGCCATTGAAAAACGTCCAGAAATGATTGAAGCTACTGACTGAATGAAAGGAGCTGGCATCTCACTCTCTTTGAATCTTCTTTATCATGCTAAGAGGAGCAGGAAAAAGCAAAAAATTTCAGAATTGCACCTTGCAATGCGGAGAAATTACTGTTTGTGTTTTACAATATTCATTGATTTTTGCCATTGAAAAACATCATGTTATTCATATACCAGAAATGTTTGAAGCTACTGACTGAATGATAGGAGCTGGCATCTCACTCTCTTTGAATCTTCTTTATCATGCTAAGAGGAGCAGGAAAAAGCAAAAAATTTCAGAATTGCACCTTGCAATGCGGAGAAATTACTGTTTGTGCATTTACAATATTCATTGATTTTTGCCATTGAAAAACGTCCAGAAATGATTGAAGCTACTGACTGAATGAATGGAGCTGGCATCTCACTCTCTTTGAATCTTCTTTATCATGCTAAGAGGAGCAGGAAAAAGCAAAAAATTTCAGAATTGCTCCTTGCAATGCGGAGAAATTACTGTTTGTGCATTTACAATATTCATTGATTTTTGCCATTGAAAAACGTCCAGAAATGATTGAAGCTACTGACTGAATGAAAGGAGCTGGCATCTCACTCTCTTTGAATCTTCTTTATCATGCTAAGAGGAGCAGGAAAAAGCAAAAAATTTCAGAATTGCAACTTGCAATGCGGAGAAATTACTGTTTGTGCATTTACAATATTCATTGATTTTTGCCATTGAAAAACATCATGATATTCATATACCAGAAATGATTGAAGCTACTGACTGAATGAAAGGAGCTGGCATCTCACTCTCTTTGAATCTTCTTTATCATGCTAAGAGGAGCAGGAAAAAGCAAAAAATTTCAGAATTGCACCTTGCAATGCGGAGAAATTACTGTTTGTGCATTTACAATATTCATTGATTTTTGCCATTGAAAAACGTCCAGAAATGATTGAAGCTACTGACTGAATGAAAGGAGCTGGCATCTCACTCTCTTTGAATCTTCTTTATCATGCTAAGAGGAGCAGGAAAAAGCAAAAAATTTCAGAATTGCACCTTGCAATGCGGAGAAATTACTGTTTGTGCTTTTACAATATTCATTGATTTTTGCCATTGAAAAACATCATGTTATTCATATACCAGAAATGTTTGAAGCTACTGACTGAATGAAAGGAGCTGGCATCTCACTCTCTTTGAATCTTCTTTATCATGCTAAGAGGAGCAGGAAAAAGCAAAAAATTTCAGAATTGCACCTTGCAATGCGGAGAAATTACTGTTTGTGCATTTACAATATTCATTGATTTTTGCCATTGAAAAACGTCCAGAAATGATTGAAGCTACTGACTGAATGAAAGGAGCTGGCATCTCACTCTCTTTGAATCTTCTTTATCATGCTAAGAGGAGCAGGAAAAAGCAAAAAATTTCAGAATTGCACCTTGCAATGCGGAGAAATTACTGTTTGTGCATTTACAATATTCATTGATTTTTGCCATTGAAAAACGTCCAGAAATGATTGAAGCTACTGACTGAATGAAAGGAGCTGGCATCTCACTCTCTTTGAATCTTCTTTATCATGCTAAGAGGAGCAGGAAAAAGCAAAAAATTTCAGAATTGCACCTTGCAATGCGGAGAAATTACTCTTTGTGCTTTTACAATATTCATTGATTTTTGCCATTGAAAAACATCATGTTATTCATATACCAGAAATGTTTGAAGCTACTGACTG
The DNA here is from genome assembly GCF_046119375.1 of Phyllobates terribilis. Lineage (NCBI taxonomy): Eukaryota > Metazoa > Chordata > Amphibia > Anura > Dendrobatidae > Phyllobates > Phyllobates terribilis. Next base: position 125,038 of record NW_027364431.1, read on the forward strand.
AATGAAAGGAGCTGGCATCTCACTCTCTTTGAATCTTCTTTATCATGCTAAGAGGAGCAGGAAAAAGCAAAAAATTTCAGAATTGCACCTTGCAATGCGGAGAAATTACTGTTTGTGCATTTACAATATTCATTGATTTTTGCCATTGAAAAACGTCCAGAAATGATTGAAGCTACTGACTGAATGAAAGGAGCTGGCATCTCACTCTCTTTGAATCTTCTTTATCATGCTAAGAGGAGCAGGAAAAAGCAAAAAATTTCAGAATTGCACCTTGCAATGCGGAGAAATTACTGTTTGTGCATTTACAATATTCATTGATTTTTGCCATTGAAAAACGTCCAGAAATGATTGAAGCTACTGACTGAATGAAAGGAGCTGGCATCTCACTCTCTTTGAATCTTCTTTATCATGCTAAGAGGAGCAGGAAAAAGCAAAAAATTTCAGAATTGCAACTTGCAATGCGGAGAAATTACTGTTTGTGCATTTACAATATTCATTGATTTTTGCCATTGAAAAACATCATGTTATTCATATACCAGAAATGATTGAAGCTACTGACTGAATAAAAGGAGCTGGCATCTCACTCTCTTTGAATCTTCTTTATCATGCTAAGAGGAGCAGGAAAAAGCAAAAAATTTCAGAATTGCACCTTGCAATGCGGAGAAATTACTGTTTGTGCATTTACAATATTCATTGATTTTTGCCATTGAAAAACGTCCAGAAATGATTGAAGCTACTGACTGAATGAAAGGAGCTGGCATCTCACTCTCTTTGAATCTTCTTTATCATGCTAAGAGGAGCAGGAAAAAGCAAAAAATTTCAGAATTGCACCTTGCAATGCGGAGAAATTACTGTTTGTGCTTTTACAATATTCATTGATTTTTGCCATTGAAAAACATCATGTTATTCATATACCAGAAATGTTTGAAGCTACTGACTGAATGAAAGGAGCTGGCATCTCACTCTCTTTGAATCTTCTTTATCATGCTAAGAGGAGCAGGAAAAAGCAAAAAATTTCAGAATTGCACCTTGCAATGCGGAGAAATTACTGTTTGTGCATTTACAATATTCATTGATTTTTGCCATTGAAAAACGTCCAGAAATGATTGAAGCTACTGACTGAATGAAAGGAGCTGGCATCTCACTCTCTTTGAATCTTCTTTATCATGCTAAGAGGAGCAGGAAAAAGCAAAAAATTTCAGAATTTCACCTTGCAATGCGGAGAAATTACTGTTTGTGCATTTACAATATTCATTGATTTTTGCCATTGAAAAACGTCCAGAAATGATTGAAGCTACTGACTGAATGAAAGGAGCTGGCATCTCACTCTCTTTGAATCTTCTTTATCATGCTAAGAGGAGCAGGAAAAAGCAAAAAATTTCTGAATTGCACCTTGCAATGCGGAGAAATTACTGTTTGTGCATTTACAATATTCATTGATTTTTGCCATTGAAAAACATCATGTTATTCATATACCAGAAATGATTGAAGCTACTGACTGAATGAAAGGAGCTGGCATCTTACTCTCTTTGAATCTTCTTTGTCATGCTAAGAGGAGCAGGAAAAAGCAAAAAATTTCAGAATTGCACCTTGCAATGCGGAGAAATTACTGTTTGTGCATTTACAATATTCATTGATTTTTGCCATTGAAAAACGTCCAGAAATGATTGAAGCTACTGACTGAATGAAAGGAGCTGGCATCTCACTCTCTTTGAATCTTCTTTATCATGCTAAGAGGAGCAGGAAAAAGCAAAAAATTTCAGAATTGCACCTTGCAATGCGGAGAAATTACTGTTTGTGCATTTACAATATTCATTGATTTTTGCCATTGAAAAACGTCCAGAAATGATTGAAGCTACTGACTGAATGAAAGGAGCTGGCATCTCACTCTCTTTGAATCTTCTTTATCATGCTAAGAGGAGCAGGAAAAAGCAAAAAATTTCAGAATTGCACCTTGCAATGCGGAGAAATTACTGTTTGTGCATTTACAATATTCATTGATTTTTGCCATTGAAAAACATCATGTTATTCATATACCAGAAATGTTTGAAGCTACTGACTGAATGAAAGGAGCTGGCATCTCACTCTCTTTGAATCTTCTTTATCATGCTAAGAGGAGCAGGAAAAAGCAAAAAATTTCAGAATTGCACCTTGCAATGCGGAGAAATTACTGTTTGTGCATTTACAATATTCATTGATTTTTGCCATTGAAAAACGTCCAGAAATGATTGAAGCTACTGACTGAATGAAAGGAGCTGGCATCTCACTCTCTTTGAATCTTCTTTATCATGCTAAGAGGAGCAGGAAAAAGCAAAAAATTTCAGAATTGCACCTTGCAATGCGGAGAAATTACTGTTTGTGCATTTACAATATTCATTGATTTTTGCCATTGAAAAACGTCCAGAAATGATTGAAGCTACTGACTGAATGAAAGGAGCTGGCATCTCACTCTCTTTGAATCTTCTTTATCATGCTAAGAGGAGCAGGAAAAAGCAAAAAATTTCAGAATTGCACCTTGCAATGCGGAGAAATTACTCTTTGTGCATTTACAATATTCATTGATTTTTGCCATTGAAAAACATCATGTTATTCATATACCAGAAATGTTTGAAGCTACTGACTGAATGAAAGGAGCTGGCATCTCACTCTCTTTGAATCTTCTTTATCATGCTAAGAGGAGCAGGAAAAAGCAAAAAATTTCAGAATTGCACCTTGCAATGCGGAGAAATTACTGTTTGTGCATTTACAATATTCATTGATTTTTGCCATTGAAAAACATCATGTTATTCATATACCAGAAATGTTTGAAGCTACTGACTGAATGAAAGGAGCTGGCATCTCACTCTCTTTGAATCTTCTTTATCATGCTAAGAGGAGCAGGAAAAAGCAAAAAATTTCAGAATTGCACCTTGCAATGTGGAGAAATTACTGTTTGTGCATTTACAATATTCATTGATTTTTACCATTGAAAAACGTCCAGAAATGATTGAAGCTACTGACTGAATGAAAGTAGCTGGCATCTCACTCTCTTTGAATCTTCTTTATCATGCTAAGAGGAGCAGGAAAAAGCAAAAAATTTCAGACTTGCACCTTGCAATGCGGAGAAATTACTGTTTGTGCATTTACAATATTCATTGATTTTTGCCATTGAAAAACATCATGTTATTCATATACCAGAAATGTTTGAAGCTACTGACTGAATGAAAGGAGCTGGCATCTCACTCTCTTTGAATCTTCTTTATCATGCTAAGAGGAGCAGGAAAAAGCAAAAAATTTCAGAATTGCACCTTGCAATGCGGAGAAATTACTGTTTGTGCATTTACAATATTCATTGATTTTTGCCATTGAAAAACGTCCAGAAATGATTGAAGCTACTGACTGAATGAAAGGAGCTGGCATCTCACTCTCTTTGAATCTTCTTTATCATGCTAAGAGGAGCAGGAAAAAGCAAAAAATTTCAGAATTGCACCTTGCAATGCGGAGAAATTACTGTTTGTGCATTTACAATATTCATTGATTTTTGCCATTGAAAAACGTCCAGAAATGATTGAAGCTACTGACTGAATGAAAGGAGCTGGCATCTCACTCTCTTTGAATCTTCTTTATCATGCTAAAAGGAGCAGGAAAAATCAAAAAATTTCAGAATTGCACCTTGCAATGCGGAGAAATTACTGTTTGTGCATTTACAATATTCAATGATTTTTGCCATTGAAAAACATGTTATTCATATACCAGAAATGTTTGAAGCTACTGACTGAATGAAAGGAGCTGGCACCTCACTCTCTTTGAATCTTCTTTATCATGCTAAGAGGAGCGGGAAAAAGCAAAAAATTTCAGAATTGCACCTTGCAATGCGGAGAAATTACTGTTTGTGCATTTACAATATTCATTGATTTTTGCCATTGAAAAACATCCAGAAATGATTGAAGGTACTGACTGAATGAAAGGAGCTGGCATCTCACTCTCTTTGAATCTTCTTTATCATGCTAAGAGGAGCAGGAAAAAGCAAAAAATTTCAGAATTGCACCTTGCAATGCGGAGAAATTACTGTTTGTGCATTTACAATATTCATTGATTTTTGCCATTGAAAAACGTCCAGAAATGATTGAAGCTACTGACTGAATGAAAGGAGCTGGCATCTCACTCTCTTTGAATCTTCTTTATCATGCTAAGAGGAGCAGGAAAAAGCAAAAAATTTCAGAATTGCACCTTGCAATGCGGAGAAATTACAGTTTGTGCATTTACAATATTCATTGATTTTTGCCATTGAAAAACATCCAGAAATGATTGAAGCTACTGACTGAATGAAAGGAGCTGGCATCTCACTCTCTTTGAATCTTCTTTATCATGCTAAGAGGAGCAGGAAAAAGCAAAAAATTTCAGAATTGCACCTTGCAATGCGGAGAAATTACTGTTTGTGCATTTACAATATTCATTGATTTTTGCCATTGAAAAACGTCCAGAAATGATTGAAGCTACTGACTGAATGAAAGGAGCTGGCATCTCACTCTCTTTGAATCTTCTTTATCATGCTAAGAGGAGCAGGAAAAAGCAAAAAATTTCAGAATTGCACCTTGCAATGCGGAGAAATTACTGTTTGTGCATTTACAATATTCATTGATTTTTGCCATTGAAAAACATCATGTTATTCATATACCAGAAATGATAGAAGCTACTGACTGAATGAAAGGAGCTGGCATCTTACTCTCTTTGAATCTTCTTTGTCATGCTAAGAGGAGCAGGAAAAAGCAAAAAATTTCAGAATTGCACCTTGCAATGCGGAGAAATTACTGTTTGTGCATTTACAATATTCATTGATTTTTGCCATTGAAAAACGTCCAGAAATGATTGAAGCTACTGACTGAATGAAAGGAGCTGGCATCTCACTCTCTATGAATCTTCTTTATCATGCTAAGTGGAGCAGGAAAAAGCAAAAAATTTCAGAATTGCACCTTGCAATGCGGAGAAATTACTGTTTGTGCATTTACAATATTCATTGATTTTTGCCATTGAAAAACATGATGTTATTCATATACCAGAAATGTTTGAAGCTACTGACTGAATGAAAGGAGCTGGCATCTCACTCTCTTTGAATCTTCTTTATCATGCTAAGAGGAGCAGGAAAAAGCAAAAAATTTCAGAATTGCACCTTGCAATGTGGAGAAATTACTGTTTGTGCATTTACAATATTCATTGATTTTTACCATTGAAAAACGTCCAGAAATGATTGAAGCTACTGACTGAATGAAAGTAGCTGGCATCTCACTCTCTTTGAATCTTCTTTATCATGCTAAGAGGAGCAGGAAAAAGCAAAAAATTTCAGAATTGCACCTTGCAATCCAGAGAAATTACTGTTTGTGCATTTACAATATTCATTGATTTTTGCCATTGAAAAACATCATGTTATTCATATACCAGAAATGTTTGAAGCTACTGACTGAATGAAAGGAGCTGGCATCTCACTCTCTTTGAATCTTCTTTATCATGCTAAGAGGAGCAGGAAAAAGCAAAAAATTTCAGAATTGCACCTTGCAATGTGGAGAAATTACTGTTTGTGCATTTACAATATTCATTGATTTTTACCATTGAAAAACGTCCAGAAATGATTGAAGCTACTGACTGAATGAAAGTAGCTGGCATCTCACTCTCTTTGAATCTTCTTTATCATGCTAAGAGGAGCAGGAAAAAGCAAAAAATTTCAGACTTGCACCTTGCAATGCGGAGAAATTACTGTTTGTGCATTTACAATATTCATTGATTTTTGCCATTGAAAAACATCATGTTATTCATATACCAGAAATGTTTGAAGCTACTGACTGAATGAAAGGAGCTGGCATCTCACTCTCTTTGAATCTTCTTTATCATGCTAAGAGGAGCAGGAAAAAGCAAAAAATTTCAGAATTGCACCTTGCAATGCGGAGAAATTACTGTTTGTGCATTTACAATATTCATTGATTTTTGCCATTGAAAAACGTCCAGAAATGATTGAAGCTACTGACTGAATGAAAGGAGCTGGCATCTCACTCTCTTTGAATCTTGTTTATCATGCTAAGAGGAGCAGGAAAAAGCAAAAAATTTCAGAATTGCACCTTGCAATGCGGAGAAATTACTGTTTGTGCATTTACAATATTCATTGATTTTTGCCATTGAAAAACGTCCAGAAATGATTGAAGCTACTGACTGAATGAAAGGAGCTGGCATCTCACTCTCTTTGAATCTTCTTTATCATGCTAAGAGGAGCAGGAAAAAGCAAAAAATTTCAGAATTGCACCTTGCAATGCGGAGAAATTACTGTTTGTGCATTTACAATATTCATTGATTTTTGCCATTGAAAAACATCATGTTATTCATATACCAGAAATGATTGAAGCTACTGACTGAATGAAAGGAGCTGGCATCTCACTCTCTTTGAATCTTCTTTATCATGCTAAGAGGAGCAGGAAAAAGCAAAAAATTTCAGAATTGCACCTTGCAATGCGGAGAAATTACTGTTTGTGCATTTACAATATTCATTGATTTTTGCCATTGAAAAACGTCCAGAAATGTTTGAAGCTACTGACTGAATGAAAGGAGCTGGCATCTCACTCTCTTTGAATCTTCTTTATCATGCTAGGATTAGCAGGAAAAAGCAAAAAATTTCAGAATTGCACCTTGCAATGTGGAGATATTACTGTTTGTGCATTTACAATATTCATTGATTTTTGCCATTGAAAAACGTCCAGAAATGTTTGAAGCTACTGACTGAATGAAAGGAGCTGGCATCTCACTCTCTTTGAATCTTCTTTATCATGCTAGGAGTAGCAGGAAAAAGCAAAAAATTTCAGAATTGCACCTTGCAATGTGGAGATATTACTGTTTGTGCATTTACAATATTCATTGATTTTTGCCATTGAAAAACGTCCAGAAATGTTTGAAGCTACTGACTGAATGAAAGGAGCTGGCATCTCACTCTCTTTGAATCTTCTTTATCATGCTAGGATTAGCAGGAAAAAGCAAAAAATTTCAGAATTGCACCTTGCAATGTGGAGATATTACTGTTTTTGCATTTACAATATTCATTGATTTTTGCCATTGAAAAACATCATGTTATTCATATACCAGAAATGTTTGAAGCTACTGACTGAATGAAAGGAGCTGACATCTCACTCTCTTTGAATCTTCTTTATCATGCTAGGATTAGCAGGAAAAAGCAAAAAATTTCAGAATTGCACCTTGCAATGTGGAGATATTACTGTTTGTGCATTTACAATATTCATTGATTTTTGCCATTGAAAAACGTCCAGAAATGTTTGAAGCTACTGACTGAATGAAAGGAGCTGGCATCTCACTCTATTTGAATCTTCTTTATCATCCTAGGATTAGCAGGAAAAAGCAAAAAATTTCAGCATTGCACCTTGCAATGTGGAGATATTACTGTTTGTGCATTTACAATATTCATTGATTTTTGCCATTGAAAAACATCCAGAAATGTTTATACCAGAAATGTTTGAAGCTACTGACTGAATGAAAGGAGCTGGCATCTCACTCTCTTTGAATCTTCTTTATCATGCTAAGAGGAGCAGGAAAAAGCAAAACATTTCAGAATTGCACTTTGCAATGCGGAGAAATTACTGTTTGTGCATTTACAATATTCATTGATTTTTGCCATTGAAAAACGTCCAGAAATGACTGAAGCTACTGACTGAATGAAAGGAGCTGGCATCTCACTCTCTTTGAATCTTCTTTATCATGCTAAGAGGAGCAGGAAAAAGCAAAAAATTTCAGAATTGCATCTTGCAATGCGGAGAAATTACTGTTTGTGCATTTACAATATTCATTGATTTTTGCCATTGAAAAACGTCCAGAAATGATTGAAGCTACTGACTGAATGAAAGGAGCTGGCATCTCACTCTCTTTGAATCTTCTTTATCATGCTAAGAGGAGCAGGAAAAAGCAAAAAATTTCAGAATTGCACCTTGCAATGCGGAGAAATTACTGTTTGTGCATTTACAATATTCATTGATTTTTGCCATTGAAAAACATCATGTTATTCATATACCAGAAATGATTGAAGCTACTGACTGAATGAAAGGAGCTGGCATCTCACTCTCTTTGAATCTTCTTTATCATGCTAAGAGGAGCAGGAAAAAGCAAAAAATTTCAGAATTGCACCTTGCAATGCGGAGAAATTACTGTTTGTGCATTTACAATATTCATTGATTTTTGCCATTGAAAAACATCCAGAAATGATTGAAGCTACTGACTGAATGAAAGGAGCTGGCATCTCACTCTCTTTGAATCTTCTTTATCATGCTAAGAGGAGCAGGAAAAAGCAAAAAATTTCAGAATTGCACCTTGCAATGCGGAGAAATTACTGTTTGTGCATTTACAATATTCATTGATTTTTGCCATTGAAAAACGTCCAGAAATGATTGAAGCTACTGACTGAATGAAAGGAGCCGGCATCTCACTCTCTTTGAATCTTCTTTATCATGCTAGGATTAGCAGGAAAAAGCAAAAAATTTCAGAATTGCACCTTGCAATGTGGAGATATTACTGTTTGTGCATTTACAATATTCATTGAATTTTGCCATTGAAAAACGTCCAGAAATGTTTGAAGCTACTGACTGAATGAAAGGAGCTGGCATCTCACTCTATTTGAATCTTCTTTATCATGCTAGGATTAGCAGGAAAAAGCAAAAAATTTCAGAATTGCACCTTGCAATGTGGAGATATTACTGTTTGTGCATTTACAATATTCATTGATTTTTGCCATTGAAAAACGTCCAGAAATGTTTATACCAGAAATGTTTGAAGCTACTGACTGAATGAAAGGAGCTGGCATCTCACTCTCTTTGAATCTTCTTTATCATGCTAAGAGGAGCAGGAAAAAGCAAAAAATTTCAGAATTGCACCTTGCAATGCGGAGAAATTACTTTTTGTGCATTTACAATATTCATTGATTTTTGCCATTGAAAAACGTCCAGAAATGACTGAAGCTACTGACTGAATGAAAGGAGCTGGCATCTCACTCTCTTTGAATCTTCTTTACCATGCTAAGAGGAGCAGGAAAAAGCAAAAAAATTCAGAATTGCACCTTGCAATGCGGAGAAATTACTGTTTGTGCATTTACAATATTCATTGATTTTTGCCATTGAAAAACGTCCAGAAATGATTGAAGCTACTGACTGAATGAAAGGAGCTGGCATCTCACTCTCTTTGAATCTTCTTTATCATGCTAGGAGTAGCAGGAAAAAGCAAAAAATTTCAGAATTGCACCTTGCAATGTGGAGATATTACTGTTTGTGCATTTACAATATTCATTGATTTTTGCCATTGAAAAACGTCCAGAAATGTTTGAAGCTACTGACTGAATGAAAGGAGCTGGCATCTCACTCTCTTTGAATCTTCTTTATCATGCTAGGATTAGCAGGAAAAAGCAAAAAATTTCAGAATTGCACCTTGCAATGTGGAGATATTACTGTTTGTGCATTTACAATATTCATTGATTTTTGCCATTGAAAAACATCATGTTATTCATATACCAGAAATGTTTGAAGCTACTGACTGAATGAAAGGAGCTGACATCTCACTCTCTTTGAATCTTCTTTATCATGCTAGGATTAGCAGGAAAAAGCAAAAAATTTCAGAATTGCACCTTGCAATGTGGAGATATTACTGTTTGTGCATTTACAATATTCATTGATTTTTGCCAATGAAAAACGTCCAGAAATGTTTGAAGCTACTGACTGAATGAAAGGAGCTGGCATCTCACTCTATTTGAATCTTCTTTATCATGCTAGGATTAGCAGGAAAAAGCAAAAAATTTCAGCATTGCACCTTGCAATGTGGAGATATTACTGTTTGTGCATTTACAATATTCATTGATTTTTGCCATTGAAAAACGTCCAGAAATGTTTATACCAGAAATGTTTGAAGCTACTGACTGAAAGAAAGGAGCTGGCATCTCACTCTCTTTGAATCTTCTTTATCATGCTAAGAGGAGCAGGAAAAAGCAAAAAATTTCAGAATTGCACCTTGCAATGCGGAGAAATTACTGTTTGTGCATTTACAATATTCATTGATTTTTGCCATTGAAAAACGTCCAGAAATGACTGAAGCTACTGACTGAATGAAAGGAGCTGGCATCTCACTCTCTTTGAATCTTCTTTATCATGCTAAGAGGAGCAGGAAAAACCAAAAAATTTCAGAATTGCATCTTGCAATGCGGAGAAATTACTGTTTGTGCATTTACAATATTCATTGATTTTTGCCATTGAAAAACATCCAGAAATGATTGAAGCTACTGACTGAATGAAAGGAGCTGGCATCTCACTCTCTTTGAATCTTCTTTATCATGCTAAGAGGAGCAGGAAAAAGCAAAAAATTTCAGAATTGCACCTTGCAATGCGGAGAAATTACTGTTTGTGCATTTACAATATTCATTGATTTTTGCCATTGAAAAACATCATGTTATTCATATACCAGAAATGATTGAAGCTACTGACTGAATGAAAGGAGCTGGCATCTCACTCTCTTTGAATCTTCTTTATCATGCTAAGAGGAGCAGGAAAAAGCAAAAAATTTCAGAATTGCACCTTGCAATGCGGAGAAATTACTGTTTGTGCATTTACAATATTCATTGATTTTTGCCATTGAAAAACGTCCAGAAATGATTGAAGCTACTGACTGAATGAAAGGAGCTGGCATCTCACTCTCTTTGAATCTTCTTTATCATGCTAAGAGGAGCAGGAAAAAGCAAAAAATTTCAGAATTGCACCTTGCAATGCGGAGAAATTACTGTTTGTGCATTTACAATATTCATTGATTTTTGCCATTGAAAAACGTCCAGAAATGATTGAAGCTACTGACTGAATGAAAGGAGCTGGCATCTCACTCTCTTTGAATCTTCTTTATCATGCTAGGGTTAGCAGGAAAAAGCAAAAAATTTCAGAATTGCACCTGGCAATGTGGAGATATTACTGTTTGTGCATTTACAATATTCATTGAATTTTGCCATTGAAAAACGTCCAGAAATGTTTGAAGCTACTGACTGAATGAAAGGAGCTGGCATCTCACTCTATTTGAATCTTCTTTATCATGCTAGGATTAGCAGGAAAAAGCAAAAAATTTCAGAATTGCACCTTGCAATGTGGAGATATTACTGTTTGTGCATTTACAATATTCATTGATTTTTGCCATTGAAAAACGTCCAGAAATGTTTATACCAGAAATGTTTGAAGCTACTGACTGAATGAAAGGAGCTGGCATCTCACTCTCTTTGAATCTTCTTTATCATGCTAAGAGGAGCAGGAAAAAGCAAAAAATTTCAGAATTGCACCTTGCAATGCGGAGAAATTACTGTTTGTGCATTTACAATATTCATTGATTTTTGCCATTGAAAAACGTCCAGAAATGATTGAAGCTACTGACTGAATGAAAGGAGCTGGCATCTCACTCTCTTTGAATCTTCTTTATCATGCTAGGAGTAGCAGGAAAAAGCAAAAAATTTCAGAATTGCACCTTGCAATGTGGAGATATTACTGTTTGTGCATTTACAATATTCATTGATTTTTGCCATTGAAAAACGTCCAGAAATGTTTGAAGCTACTGACTGAATGAAAGGAGCTGGCATCTCACTCTCTTTGAATCTTCTTTATCATGCTAGGATTAGCAGGAAAAAGCAAAAAATTTCAGAATTGCACCTTGCAATGTGGAGATATTACTGTTTGTGCATTTACAATATTCATTGATTTTTGCCATTGAAAAACATCATGTTATTCATATACCAGAAATGTTTGAAGCTACTGACTGAATGAAAGGAGCTGACATCTCACTCTCTTTGAATCTTCTTTATCATGCTAGGATTAGCAGGAAAAAGCAAAAAATTTCAGAATTGCACCTTGCAATGTGGAGATATTACTGTTTGTGCATTTACAATATTCATTGATTTTTGCCAATGAAAAACGTCCAGAAATGTTTGAAGCTACTGACTGAATGAAAGGAGCTGGCATCTCACTCTATTTGAATCTTCTTTATCATGCTAGGATTAGCAGGAAAAAGCAAAAAATTTCAGCATTGCACCTTGCAATGTGGAGATATTACTGTTTGTGCATTTACAATATTCATTGATTTTTGCCATTGAAAAACGTCCAGAAATGTTTATACCAGAAATGTTTGAAGCTACTGACTGAAAGAAAGGAGCTGGCATCTCACTCTCTTTGAATCTTCTTTATCATGCTAAGAGGAGCAGGAAAAAGCAAAAAATTTCAGAATTGCACCTTGCAATGCGGAGAAATTACTGTTTGTGCATTTACAATATTCATTGATTTTTGCCATTGAAAAACGTCCAGAAATGACTGAAGCTACTGACTGAATGAAAGGAGCTGGCATCTCACTCTCTTTGAATCTTCTTTATCATGCTAAGAGGAGCAGGAAAAACCAAAAAATTTCAGAATTGCATCTTGCAATGCGGAGAAATTACTGTTTGTGCATTTACAATATTCATTGATTTTTGCCATTGAAAAACGTCCAGAAATGATTGAAGCTACTGACTGAATGAAAGGAGCTGGCATCTCACTCTCTTTGAATCTTCTTTATCATGCTAAGAGGAGCAGGAAAAAGCAAAAAATTTCAGAATTGCACCTTGCAATGCGGAGAAATTACTGTTTGTGCATTTACAATATTCATTGATTTTTGCCATTGAAAAGCATCATGTTATTCATATACCAGAAATGATTGAAGCTACTGACTGAATGAAAGGAGCTGGCATCTCACTCTCTTTGAATCTTCTTTATCATGCTAAGAGGAGCAGGAAAAAGCAAAAAATTTCAGAATTGCACCTTGCAATGCGGAGAAATTACTGTTTGTGCATTTACAATATTCATTGATTTTTGCCATTGAAAAACGTCCAGAAATGATTGAAGCTACTGACTGAATGAAAGGAGCTGGCATCTCACTCTCTTTGAATCTTCTTTATCATGCTAAGAGGAGCAGGAAAAAGCAAAAAATTTCAGAATTGCACCTTGCAATGCGGAGAAATTACTGTTTGTGCATTTACAATATTCATTGATTTTTGCCATTGAAAAACGTCCAGAAATGATTGAAGCTACTGACTGAATGAAAGGAGCTGGCATCTCACTCTCTTTGAATCTTCTTTATCATGCTAGGATTAGCAGGAAAAAGCAAAAAATTTCAGAATTGCACCTGGCAATGTGGAGATATTACTGTTTGTGCATTTACAATATTCATTGAATTTTGCCATTGAAAAACGTCCAGAAATGTTTGAAGCTACTGACTGAATGAAAGGAGCTGGCATCTCACTCTATTTGAATCTTCTTTATCATGCTAGGATTAGCAGGAAAAAGCAAAAAATTTCAGAATTGCACCTTGCAATGTGGAGATATTACTGTTTGTGCATTTACAATATTCATTGATTTTTGCCATTGAAAAACGTCCAGAAATGTTTATACCAGAAATGTTTGAAGCTACTGACTGAATGAAAGGAGCTGGCATCTCACTCTCTTTGAATCTTCTTTATCATGCTAAGAGGAGCAGGAAAAAGCAAAAAATTTCAGAATTGCACCTTGCAATGCGGAGAAATTACTGTTTGTGCATTTACAATATTCATTGATTTTTGCCATTGAAAAACGTCCAGAAATGACTGAAGCTACTGACTGAATGAAAGGAGCTGGCATCTCACTCTCTTTGAATCTTCTTTATCATGCTAAGAGGAGCAGGAAAAAGCAAAAAATTTCAGAATTGCACCTTGCAATGCGGAGAAATTACAGTTTGTGCATTTACAATATTCATTGATTTTTGCCATTGAAAAACGTCCAGAAATGATTGAAGCTACTGACTGAATGAAAGGAGCTGGCATCTCACTCTCTTTGAATCTTCTTTATCATGCTAAGAGGAGCAGGAAAAAGCAAAAAATTTCAGAATTGCACCTTGCAATGCGGAGAAATTACTGTTTGTGCATTTACAATATTCATTGATTTTTGCCATTGAAAAACATCATGTTATTCATATACCAGAAATGATTGAAGCTACTGACTGAATGAAAGGAGCTGGCATCTCACTCTCTTTGAATCTTCTTTATCATGCTAAGAGGAGCAGGAAAAAGCAAAAAATTTCAGAATTGCACCTTGCAATGCGGAGAAATTACTGTTTGTGCATTTACAATATTCATTGATTTTTGCCATTGAAAAACGTCCAGAAATGATTGAAGCTACTGACTGAATGAAAGGAGCTGGCATCTCACTCTCTTTGAATCTTCTTTATCATGCTAAGATGAGCAGGAAAAAGCAAAAAATTTCAGAATTGCATCTTGCAATGCGGAGAAATTACTGTTTGTGCATTTACAATATTCATTGATTTTTGCCATTGAAAAACGTCCAGAAATGATTGAAGCTACTGACTGAATGAAAGGAGCTGGCATCTCACTCTCTTTGAATCTTCTTTATCATGCTAAGAGGAGCAGGAAAAAGCAAAAAATTTCAGAATTGCACCTTGCAATGCGGAGAAATTACTGTTTGTGCATTTACAATATTCATTGATTTTTGCCATTGAAAAACATCATGTTATTCATATACCAGAAATGATTGAAGCTACTGACTGAATGAAAGGAGCTGGCATCTCACTCTCTTTGAATCTTCTTTATCATGCTAAGAGGAGCAGGAAAAAGCAAAAAATTTCAGAATTGCACCTTGCAATGCGGAGAAATTACTGTTTGTGCATTTACAATATTCATTGATTTTTGCCATTGAAAAACGTCCAGAAATGACTGAAGCTACTGACTGAATGAAAGGAGCTGGCATCTCACTCTCTTTGAATCTTCTTTATCATGCTAAGAGGAGCAGGAAAAAGCAAAAAATTTCAGAATTGCACCTTGCAATGCGGAGAAATTACAGTTTGTGCATTTACAATATTCATTGATTTTTGCCATTGAAAAACGTCCAGAAATGATTGAAGCTACTGACTGAATGAAAGGAGCTGGCATCTCACTCTCTTTGAATCTTCTTTATCATGCTAAGAGGAGCAGGAAAAAGCAAAAAATTTCAGAATTGCACCTTGCAATGCGGAGAAATTACTGTTTGTGCATTTACAATATTCATTGATTTTTGCCATTGAAAAACATCATGTTATTCATATACCAGAAATGATTGAAGCTACTGACTGAATGAAAGGAGCTGGCATCTCACTCTCTTTGAATCTTCTTTATCATGCTAAGAGGAGCAGGAAAAAGCAAAAAATCTCAGAATTGCACCTTGCAATGCGGAGAAATTACTGTTTGTGCATTTACAATATTCATTGATTTTTGCCATTGAAAAACGTCCAGAAATGATTGAAGCTACTGACTGAATGAAAGGAGCTGGCATCTCACTCTCTTTGAATCTTCTTTATCATGCTAAGAGGAGCAGGAAAAAGCAAAAAATTTCAGAATTGCATCTTGCAATGCGGAGAAATTACTGTTTGTGCATTTAGAATATTCATTGATTTTTGCCATTGAAAAACGTCCAGAAATGATTGAAGCTACTGACTGAATGAAAGGAGCTGGCATCTCACTCTCTTTGAATCTTCTTTATCATGCTAAGAGGAGCAGGAAAAAGCAAAAAATTTCAGAATTGCACCTTGCAATGCGGAGAAATTACTGTTTGTGCATTTACAATATTCATTGATTTTTGCCATTGAAAAACGTCCAGAAATGATTGAAGCTACTGACTGAATGAAAGGAGCTGGAATCTCACTCTCTTTGAATCTTCTTTATCATGCTAAGAGGAGCAGGAAAAAGCAAAAAATTTCAGAATTGCAACTTGCAATGCGGAGAAATTACTGTTTGTGCATTTACAATATTCATTGATTTTTGCCATTGAAAAACATCATGTTATTCATATACCAGAAATGATTGAAGCTACTGACTGAATGAAAGGAGCTGGCATCTCACTCTCTTTGAATCTTCTTTATCATGCTAAGAGGAGCAGGAAAAAGCAAAAAATTTCAGAATTGCACCTTGCAATGCGGAGAAATTACTGTTTGTGCATTTACAATATTCATTAATTTTTGCCATTGAAAAACATCATGTTATTCATATCCCAGAAATGTTTGAAGCTACTGACTGAATGAAAGAAGCTGGCATCTCACTCTCTTTGAATCTTCTTTATCATGCTAAGAGGAGCAGGAAAAAGCAAAAAATTTCAGAATTGCACCTTGCAATGCGGAGAAATTACTGTTTGTGCATTTACAATATTCATTGATTTTTGCCATTGAAAAACGTCCAGAAATGATTGAAGCTACTGACTGAATGAAAGGAGCTGGCATCTCACTCTCTTTGAATCTTCTTTATCATGCTAAGAGGAGCAGGAAAAAGCAAAAAATTTCAGAATTGCACCTTGCAATGCGGAGAAATTACTGTTTGTGCATTTACAATATTCATTGATTTTTGCCATTGAAAAACATCATGTTATTCATATACCAGAAATGATTGAAGCTACTGACTGAATGAAAGGAGCTGGCATCTCACTCTCTTTGAATCTTCTTTATCATGCTAAGAGGAGCAGGAAAAAGCAAAAAATTTCAGAATTGCACCTTGCAATGCGGAGAAATTACTGTTTGTGCATTTACAATATTCATTGATTTTTGCCATTGAAAAACGTCCAGAAATGATTGAAGCTACTGACTGAATGAAAGGAGCTGGCATCTCACTCTCTTTGAATCTTCTTTATCATGCTAAGAGGAGCAGGAAAAAGCAAAAAATTTCAGAATTGCACCTTGCAATGCGGAGAAATTACTGTTTGTGCATTTACAATATTCATTGATTTTTGCCATTGAAAAACATCCAGAAATGATTGAAGCTACTGACTGAATGAAAGGAGCTGGCATCTCACTCTCTTTGAATCTTCTTTATCATGCTAAGAGGAGCAGGAAAAAGCAAAAAATTTCAGAATTGCACCTTGCAATGCGGAGAAATTACTGTTTGTGCATTTACAATATTCATTGATTTTTGCCATTGAAAAACATCATGTTATTCATATACCAGAAATGATTGAAGCTACTGACTGAATGAAAGGAGCTGGCATCTCACTCTCTTTGAATCTTCTTTATCATGCTGAGGAGCAGGAAAAAGCAAAAAATTTCAGAATTGCACCTTGCAATGCGGAGAAATTACTGTTTGTGCATTTACAATATTCATTGATTTTTGCATTGAAAAACGTCCAGAAATGACTGAAGCTACTGACTGAATGAAAGGAGCTGGCATCTCACTCTCTTTGAATCTTCTTTATCATGCTAAGAGGAGCAGGAAAAAGCAAAAAATTTCAGAATTGCATCTTGCAATGCGGAGAAATTACTGTTTGTGCATTTACAATATTCATTGATTTTTGCCATTGAAAAACGTCCAGAAATGATTGAAGCTACTGACTGAATGAAAGGAGCTGGCATCTCACTCTCTTTGAATCTTCTTTATCATGCTAAGAGGAGCAGGAAAAAGCAAAAAATTTCAGAATTGCACCTTGCAATGCGGAGAAATTACTGTTTGTGCATTTACAATATTCATTGATTTTTGCCATTGAAAAACGTCCAGAAATGATTGAAGCTACTGACTGAATGAAAGGAGCTGGCATCTCACTCTCTTTGAATCTTCTTTATCATGCTAAGAGGAGCAGGAAAAAGCAAAAAATTTCAGAATTGCACCTTGCAATGCGGAGAAATTACTGTTTGTGCATTTACAATATTCATTGATTTTTGCCATTGAAAAACATCATGTTATTCATATACCAGAAATGATTGAAGCTACTGACTGAATGAAAGGAGCTGGCATCTCACTCTCTTTGAATCTTCTTTATCATGCTAAGAGGAGCAGGAAAAAGCAAAAAATTTCAGAATTGCACCTTGCAATGCGGAGAAATTACTGTTTGTGCATTTACAATATTCATTGATTTTTGCCATTGAAAAACGTCCAGAAATGATTGAAGCTACTGACTGAATGAAAGGAGCTGGCATCTCACTCTCTTTGAATCTTCTTTATCATGCTAAGAGGAGCAGGAAAAAGCAAAAAATTTCAGAATTGCACCTTGCAATGCGGAGAAATTACTGTTTGTGCATTTACAATATTCATTGATTTTTGCCATTGAAAAACGTCCAGAAATGATTGAAGCTACTGACTGAATGAAAGGAGCTGGCATCTCACTCTCTTTGAATCTTCTTTATCATGCTAGGATTAGCAGGAAAAAGCAAAAAATTTCAGAATTGCACCTGGCAATGTGGAGATATTACTGTTTGTGCATTTACAATATTCATTGAATTTTGCCATTGAAAAACGTCCAGAAATGTTTGAAGCTACTGACTGAATGAAAGGAGCTGGCATCTCACTCTATTTGAATCTTCTTTATCATGCTAGGATTAGCAGGAAAAAGCAAAAAATTTCAGAATTGCACCTTGCAATGTGGAGATATTACTGTTTGTGCATTTACAATATTCATTGATTTTTGCCATTGAAAAACGTCCAGAAATGTTTATACCAGAAATGTTTGAAGCTACTGACTGAATGAAAGGAGCTGGCATCTCACTCTCTTTGAATCTTCTTTATCATGCTAAGAGGAGCAGGAAAAAGCAAAAAATTTCAGAATTGCACCTTGCAATGCGGAGAAATTACTGTTTGTGCATTTACAATATTCATTGATTTTTGCCATTGAAAAACGTCCAGAAATGACTGAAGCTACTGACTGAATGAAAGGAGCTGGCATCTCACTCTCTTTGAATCTTCTTTATCATGCTAAGAGGAGCAGGAAAAAGCAAAAAATTTCAGAATTGCACCTTGCAATGCGGAGAAATTACTGTTTGTGCATTTACAATATTCATTGATTTTTGCCATTGAAAAACGTCCAGAAATGATTGAAGCTACTGACTGAATGAAAGGAGCTGGCATCTCACTCTCTTTGAATCTTCTTTATCATGCTAAGAGGAGCAGGAAAAAGCAAAAAATTTCAGAATTGCACCTTGCAATGCGGAGAAATTACTGTTTGTGCATTTACAATATTCATTGATTTTTGCCATTGAAAAACATCATGTTATTCATATACCAGAAATGATTGAAGCTACTGACTGAATGAAAGGAGCTGGCATCTCACTCTCTTTGAATCTTCTTTATCATGCTAAGAGGATCAGGAAAAAGCAAAAAATTTCAGAATTGCACCTTGCAATGCGGAGAAATTACTGTTTGTGCATTTACAATATTCATTGATTTTTGCCATTGAAAAACGTCCAGAAATGATTGAAGCTACTGACTGAATGAAAGGAGCTGGCATCTCACTCTCTTTGAATCTTTTTTATCATGCTAAGAGGAGCAGGAAAAAGCAAAAAATTTCAGAATTGCATCTTGCAATGCGGAGAAATTACTGTTTGTGCATTTACAATATTCATTGATTTTTGCCATTGAAAAACGTCCAGAAATGATTGAAGCTACTGACTGAATGAAAGGAGCTGGCATCTCACTCTCTTTGAATCTTCTTTATCATGCTAAGAGGAGCAGGAAAAAGCAAAAAATTTCAGAATTGCACCTTGCAATGCGGAGAAATTGCTGTTTGTGCATTTACAATATTCATTGATTTTTGCCATTGAAAAACGTCCAGAAATGATTGAAGCTACTGACTGAATGAAAGGAGCTGGCATCTCATTCTCTTTGAATCTTCTTTATCATGCTAAGAGGAGCAGGAAAATGCAAGAAATTTCAGAATTGCACCTTGCAATGCGGAGAAATTACTGTTTGTGCATTTACAATATTCATTGAATTTTGCCATTGAAAAACGTCCAGAAATGTTTGAAGCTACTGACTGAATGAAAGGAGCTGGCATCTCACTCTATTTGAATCTTCTTTATCATGCTAGGATTAGCAGGAAAAAGCAAAAAATTTCAGAATTGCACCTTGCAATGTGGAGATATTACTGTTTGTGCATTTACAATATTCATTGATTTTTGCCATTGAAAAACGTCCAGAAATGTTTATACCAGAAATGTTTGAAGCTACTGACTGAATGAAAGGAGCTGGCATCTCACTCTCTTTGAATCTTCTTTATCATGCTAAGAGGAGCAGGAAAAAGCAAAAAATTTCAGAATTGCACCTTGCAATGCGGAGAAATTACTGTTTGTGCATTTACAATATTCATTGATTTTTGCCATTGAAAAACGTCCAGAAATGACTGAAGCTACTGACTGAATGAAAGGAGCTGGCATCTCACTCTCTTTGAATCTTCTTTATCATGCTAAGAGGAGCAGGAAAAAGCAAAAAATTTCAGAATTGCACCTTGCAATGCGGAGAAATTACTGTTTGTGCATTTACAATATTCATTGATTTTTGCCATTGAAAAACGTCCAGAAATGATTGAAGCTACTGACTGAATGAAAGGAGCTGGCATCTCACTCTCTTTGAATCTTCTTTATCATGCTAAGAGGAGCAGGAAAAAGCAAAAAATTTCAGAATTGCACCTTGCAATGCGGAGAAATTACTGTTTGTGCATTTACAATATTCATTGATTTTTGCCATTGAAAAACATCATGTTATTCATATACCAGAAATGATTGAAGCTACTGACTGAATGAAAGGAGCTGGCATCTCACTCTCTTTGAATCTTCTTTATCATGCTAAGAGGATCAGGAAAAAGCAAAAAATTTCAGAATTGCACCTTGCAATGCGGAGAAATTACTGTTTGTGCATTTACAATATTCATTGATTTTTGCCATTGAAAAACGTCCAGAAATGATTGAAGCTACTGACTGAATGAAAGGAGCTGGCATCTCACTCTCTTTGAATCTTTTTTATCATGCTAAGAGGAGCAGGAAAAAGCAAAAAATTTCAGAATTGCATCTTGCAATGCGGAGAAATTACTGTTTGTGCATTTACAATATTCATTGATTTTTGCCATTGAAAAACGTCCAGAAATGATTGAAGCTACTGACTGAATGAAAGGAGCTGGCATCTCACTCTCTTTGAATCTTCTTTATCATGCTAAGAGGAGCAGGAAAAAGCAAAAAATTTCAGAATTGCACCTTGCAATGCGGAGAAATTGCTGTTTGTGCATTTACAATATTCATTGATTTTTGCCATTGAAAAACGTCCAGAAATGATTGAAGCTACTGACTGAATGAAAGGAGCTGGCATCTCATTCTCTTTGAATCTTCTTTATCATGCTAAGAGGAGCAGGAAAATGCAAGAAATTTCAGAATTGCACCTTGCAATGCGGAGAAATTACTGTTTGTGCATTTACAATATTCATTGATTTTTGCCATTGAAAAACATCCAGAAATGATTGAAGCTACTGACTGAATGAAAGGAGCTGGCATCTCACTCTCTTTGAATCTTCTTTATCATGCTAAGAGGAGCAGGAAAAAGCAAAAAATTTCAGAATTGCACCTTGCAATGCGGAGAAATTACTGTTTGTGCATTTACAATATTCATTGATTTTTGCCATTGAAAAACATCATGTTATTCATATACCAGAAATGATTGAAGCTACTGACTGAATGAAAGGAGCTGGCATCTCACTCTCTTTGAATCTTCTTTATCATGCTGAGGAGCAGGAAAAAGCAAAAAATTTCAGAATTGCACCTTGCAATGCGGAGAAATTACTGTTTGTGCATTTACAATATTCATTGATTTTTGCATTGAAAAACGTCCAGAAATGACTGAAGCTACTGACTGAATGAAAGGAGCTGGCATCTCACTCTCTTTGTTTTACCATATTTTTTTATTTTTAATAAACAATTTAACAGGGGAATAACACACGTAGCATAAAAGTAGTGACAAAAGAATATTCATAATAAGGGAAAAATTCTGAGGGAAAGGAAAGGGAAAGGGAACAAACGGGAATGGATAATCAGGAAAGATGGGAGAAATTTGTTCGTCAAATAGTATATACGATAATACAGAAATTTGAACACTTTAAACACACATTACTATCATTAGCAAAATTAAACATATTAATGAGCTAAACACGACACACATTAAGATGTTCCAGCGTTATGAGAGGGTTGAGGGAATTTAGTGAGCCAAATATCCCACTTCCTAGAAAATTTAAGTAAATTATTGTTGATAAGGGAAAATCTGAATTCAAATATTCTATGGAGATTCATCTTATCAACTAAGTCCTCCAAAGTGGGGACATGTGACTTTCTCCAATAAAAAGCCAATGCGTTCTTACACACTGAAAATAAGTGAATCACCAAAGATCTTTCAAACGACTTATATGGTTCAAGATCTAAGGATAGTAAAGCCATTTGAGGGGTCAATACTACAGGTCTGCCTAAAAGGTCATCTACCAAAGAAGAGATCTGAGCCCATAGATTCCGGATTTTTGGGCAGCTCCAAAAGAGATGTAAAAGATCTCCCCTAAGGCCGCACTCCCTCCAACAAAGGGGAGAGTTGCTGGGCTTTATATGGTGAAGCCTGATTGGAGTGTAATACCATCTGGTTAGAATTTTGAAGTAAGCCTCTTGTAAGGGCATAGATATATTAGAGGCCTGAGAAAAAAGAACAGCACTCTCCCATTGATCGGATTGGAAATTGAGTTTTAGATCTTTTTCCCAGCGTATCATGTAGAGGTGTTTTTGGAAGGAAAGATCATTATTGAAGCTGTTATATATGTGTCTCAGGCTCCAAAAAATTTTGTGGGATGGGTTGCTTAACAGGTTCACCGAGGTTTCAGAAACAATAAGTTTACCAGAAATAAATTCCAGAATAATGCTCTTTAAATGAGAGTATAAAAAGAAATCAGAGGAAGGTAAGTTGAATCTTTTTTTAAGAGTTTGGAAAGGAATAAAGGCAGAAGCTTCATAGAAGTCTCCAATTTTCCTTAACCCTTTATTGTCCCACTGATCTGGAATGGAAGAGTTATACAGATCAGCAACAAAACCAATTGGAAAATTTTTGACAAAAGAAAACTTATCCCTATCAGAATCTCTTAGGGGACTCTTTTTCTTTCTTTTGGCGATTTTTTTCCAGGCGTCAATAATCGCCTGGAAAATAGGATGGGAAGAATCATGAGTGCACTGTTTAAAGAGATGCCTAAGTAACAATTCACGGGGAGAAGAGCCATTATTTAAGAAGGTCTCCAGAGTCATCCAAGCTGGGGGACTGTCAGAATTAAACCAATTACTGCTCTGTTTGATGAGGTTTGCCAAATAGTAAGCGGAAATATTAGGGTGGCTCAGACCTCCGTTACACTTATTCTTGTACAATATATCTGCAGATATCCTCGCACGTTTATTATCCCAGACATAGGAATTAATCTGATTTTGAATTTTTTGAATAAAGATGTGAGAAATAGTTAAAGGTAAGTTACGGAAAAAATACAAGATTTTGGGTAGAACAAACATCTTAATAGAGAGGACTCTACCCCACCATGACAAATCTCTTTTCAAAAATTCCATCAAATCTCCGCGGACGATATCCTCAATCAGAACCAGGTTGTCAGAAATTGTTGAGTTAATAGTTTTACCAATACTGATCCCCAAATAAGTCAGATTACGTTTAGCCAAACCGAAGGAAAATCTCGAGTGTAAAACCTCTCTCGTCTGGCGGTCCAGATTAATGTTTAAAAGTTTAGACTTCTCATTATTGATCTTAAAATAAGAAATCTGAGAGAATAGTTCTAGAACCTTCGAAACTTCCGCAACCGAATTTACTGGGTCCAGCAAGGAAAGCATAACATCATCTGCAAAGAGGCCAATTTTAAATTCTCGAGATGGGGTAGAAATCCCCCTAATGTCAGTGTTTTCTCTAATCCTCTGTGCCAAAGGCTCCATAGCCAAGACAAAGAGAAGGGGGGAAAGTGGGCAACCCTGTCTAGTACCATTTGTGATAGGGATTGGGTTTGAGAGATAATTGTTAACATAAATTTTTGCTTGGGGGTTAGAATAGAGGGCCATAATTGAAGAGAGAAATTTGTTATCAAAACCGAATTTAATAAGGGTGAGTTTAAGGTATAGCCAATTTAACCTGTCGAAAGCTTTTTCAGCGTCTAAAGCAAGCAATGAAGTTGGGAGTTTCGCCGTATTTATCACCTTAATAATATTCAGAAGTCTTCTAGAGCCATCAGTTGCTTGCCTCCCACCAACGAAGCCAATCTGATCGTCGTTGATGAGAGATGGGAGAATAGTCGATAAACGATTGGCCAGAATTTTCGAATATATCTTAATATCAGTGTTAATTAGCGAAATGGGCCTATAATTTTTAACATTATCTCTCTCATCCTTAGACTTGGGTATTAGGGTAATGGTGGCTTCCAGCATTTCTGAGGGGAAGGAGCTTATTGAGGAAGCATGATTGAAAATTTTCGTGAGAGGGGAAGAAAGTAGGTCACAAAAAGTTTTATAATACTCATTGATGAACCCATCTGGACCCGGAGCCTTGAAATCTTTAAGTTGCTTTATTGTGTTAATAATTTCAGGGTTAGAAAAAGGCTTATTCAATGACTCGTGATCCAGAGGGCTCAATTTCGGTAGGTTAATGGAGGATAAAAATTTGTTGATTGCATCTGGGTGAGGATGGGGAATTAAAGGGTCAGTTTTGATGTTGTAGAGTTTTTTGTAAAAGTCAGCAAACTGGTTCACTATATCTTTAGGGTGGCAAAACGTTATTCCACTATTGTTTTTTATTTTATCTATTCTATTAATTGCTCTTTTACATTTGACTAGGCGGGCCATAAAGCGGGTAGGTTTATTTAGAGCCGCATAGTAATTAAATTTTGATTTCCGAATAATCGCATCATAGGAGGAAGAAATTTCTGATTTTAGCTCTACCCTTAAATTTGAGAGCTCTTTTTGAATTATTGGGGAAGGGGAAGGAAGATTTATTTGTTCTAGTTCTTTTTCCCTAATCAGTTTTTGAAGAGAATTAATTATTGTTCTTTTTTCTTTTTTTTCAGATGAGGATATCTGCATTAGTACACCACGAAGGACAGCCTTGTGAGCGCACCAGCTGGAGAAAGGATTAGATAAGTCTGGGGTATCGTTCTCCCTAAAATAATCAGAAATAGCTTTTTCAATAATTTTTTTGTTTTTGGGGTTATGAATAAGTGAAGATCTACATTTCCAAAGAAATCCATTTTTAATAAGAGGACCAATATGAATTTCACATGACGTAGGGGCATGATCTGATAGAGACCTAAGGCCTATAGATACGTTAGAGAATTTGGGTAAAGAAAAGACATCAGTTATTATTAAGTCAATTCTAGAGGCCGTTTGGTGCGCATCCGAAAAGTGGGAGAATTCTTTGGAGGTAGTTTGCAGACATCTAAATGTATCAAATAGTTCGTTTTTATAAAGCCAATTATTTAGCGTCGGGTATAAGTGACGGCTGGGGGAGGAAGAGTCCATATGGCCGTCTGGGACCATGTTGAAGTCTCCTAAAAAAATCAATTCGCCTCTCCTAACCTCTTCAACCTTTCTGAAAACCTTGTTCAAAAAGGGTATTTGCTTTTTATTTGGGGCGTATAGGTTAACAACAGTGCACTCATGATTATTCAGTTTACAGAGCAATATATGGAACCTTCCATTGACATCTTTATGCTGATCTAAAAACTCAAATGGGACAGAATCTCTGATCACTGTAGCTACACCGGCTTTTTTCCGGTCGCTAGTGGATTCAAATATATGAGGGTAGCGTTTGTGGGTGAAGGTAGGGTGTTTTCCCTCGGCAAACCTTGTCTCCTGAAGACACGCAACATCAGCACCAAGATGACCCAATTCCTTCCAAAGGGAGAATCTCTTATTGGGACTGTTTAGGCCTCTTACATTATAGGTGATGATCTTGATAGGCATAGGTAAATTAATAATCAAAGTAAATCACAAGGAGAGGGGTCAGTTGGTCCAACAAATTCCCAAAAAATAAAAATCAACCGACAATCAAAGCTGGAATACAATATCTCTAATATTAATTCAAAGATAGTAATAACAATAACCAAGTATTCAAAGAAAAAGAAAAAACGAATCAAAAAATCTCCTGAGGGAACCTTCACCGAAAAGGTTCTCCCTCAGATTGGGGGGAAAAATAATGTGGACAAACCATGAAGGCTAAATGTAAAGAAGAATGATAAATTTATTATAGCATGTTAGGTGAGGTGATAAAATGAGTTTATTTTTAAAGGGGACTCCCGAGGGAGTAGTGTTTATCATTTCAGCGGTGGGGTGCCTTTGTAACTTTGTAGGGAATGTCTTTTATAAAATCAAAAAATTTAGGGCCTTCATCAGGATCTGTAAGAGTGAATGTTTTCCGGTTAAAGAAAATCAGCAACTTTACTGGAAAGCCCCACCTATACGGGATATTCATATCCCTCAGTCTATCTGTGGTCAGTTTGTATGACCTTCTTGTATCCATGGTTTCTTTGGAAAAATCTGAGAAGATTTTTAGGTGTGAAAAAGGCTCTGGAAAAGTCCTGTTTTCCCTAATATAATTCAAGATTTTCTCTTTGGTCGAGAAAAAATGTAACCTAACTATAACATCCCTAGGAAGATCCGAGGAGATGGAGGTCGGACGAAATAGGCGATGGGCCCTATCGATAATAAGATCCTGCTCAGAGAGGGATGGGATTGTCTTGTGAAATAAGTCTTTGACAAAAGCCGAGACATCTGAGGGAGGAACATCCTCAGATATGCCTCTAATTTTCAAATTATTTCTCCTACTCCTATCCTCCAAATCCGCAACTTTTAATCTGAGTCTTTTAAGCTCAGATTTAATTTCTAGATTATCAGAAGAGACAGACTCTACCCTTCCCTCCACCGTTTCAAGTCTTTTGGTGTTTTCCTCCAATTTAAGACCAAAAGCTTCCAAAGTAGATTTCATGGTGTCTACCTGTTTCTCGAAGCCCAGTTTCATATTTCTGTCAATCGTCTTTAAGAGATTGTCCAGATATGAACCAAGGTCAGTATTTCCCAACTCTTGAGAAATGGGCATTTTGACCAGGACACTAGGCGTAGGGTCTGAGGATGAAGAAGAAAGATCCTTTTTTGCACGTCTCTTATCTGGACTAGGATTAGGAGACGTGTCCGAGGATTCCTCCTCCGAACTCATAGCCAGTGAAGAATATTTGTTGCTCCAGGCTCCTGGGTCCCTTCTCTTTGATGAGATGGAAATATCCATCTCCTCCACTTTTTTCTCTTTAACTACGGTAGAAGTGGCAGGTTTAGCATCAGGAATTCTCTGTGTTTTTGGAGATAATAGACTTTTAGAGGATTCTTTGGTGGGAGAGCTTACTTTAGAACTCTGTCTAACTTCAGGATTTCTATGAGGTGATCTGGACTTAAGTGGGCTAATGGTATTGACATCATCTTCTGAAGGGTTTGAAAATGAAAAGCGTTGGGAGGACTTCGCTCTTACCGCACTAATTTTAAGGGGAGCTTCCAAAGACTTATGAGAATTTTTCTTATTAGCCGCCATTATAAAATATCGGACCTATGGGTGTATTTATATAAAAAAAAACACCAAAAGACCCTAGAAATATTTGACCTAAAGAGTGGACAGAAGACTTTAGAATTGCGAAGTGACCGCGAACAGAGCTAGAAAAAAAAAAATTTGCATTAAACAAATGTCATTCCGAAAAGGGCGAACAATACCCTTAAAAACTACAAAGTTATGTACCCCCTAGAATGCAATCCTTTAAATGTAAATCACAATCAGAAGTATCAAAGAAATAATAAAATTAACCTGAGGGATAAAATAAAAGGCACATATAGTTTTAGCAGGAAACTAATTATTATAGAGGCTTGCAGATCCGTAGAGTTCCATGGGCACCAACTGTTATATATATATCAAGTAACGTAATCACAGTATATATATATGAAAGCAGAAACAGATCCTCCTATCCCCCCCTCCCCTCAGGATCAAATTTCACAGTCAAGATGATAATACACCGTTTGGTATTTAATAGACCTCAGTAACAGTAATAATATAGAATCAGCACCTTGGATAGCAGTGCAGAGCGACGCTGCAGCAGGGGGCGGGAGAATTTGAATCTATCAGCTGATTGTGGATATGGGACATTGGAGGGCAGCAGTGCTGCTGCAGAAAGGGACCAGGGGCAACATCAAATCGTAGTGGCACTACCACATAAGGGGGAGGCAGTCACAGGGGTCTGTAAGGTCCAAACACCGGAGGGACACAGTTAGCAGGGCTGCACAGCGGGAATAGGTGGAATGGAGCGTGGGGACCGGTGGCACCTGTCAGTTAATGTCAAGGAGGAGCAAAGCGGCCCCTCCAGAAGCAGGAGGGAGATACCGCCGCCTGTAGATTAGCCCTGAAAGTTGCGGAGCGACAGGACTTATACACCGGCTGCACCGGACTTTAGGAGAGAGACAGGAGCGGAGCGGCTCCGGAGCTGAGGAGGGGGGACCGCCACCCCCGGAACAGCCCCCAACCCAGGGAACAGCCGCAGCGAAGAGCAGGGAGCCCGGCCGCAGACAGAAGCAGCGCCCGTCAGCAGGAGGAGGAGAGGAGGGAGCGCTCCGCCAAGGAAAAGGGACACCGCCGCCACCAGACCTCAGTCAGCAGCCCCACAGAGTCACGGTAAGAGCCCTGACAACCAGGGCTAATCTGACCTTTTTAGATGGAGTATGCAGTGCCGCTCCGGACGGGTCCTCCGTGTAGCCGCGTCAGCTGTGAGCAGGGCCGGGTCTTCGGGCTGCCGCCGGCGTCCTGAAGCAGGAAGGGTCCCGTAGCCTGGCGTCCGTGGATCTATCCTCCGGGAGCGGGGTCTTGCCGGACTTCTCAGGGCTCCGGTCTCACAATCTTCTTACTTGATTGTAGATCTGGAAGGTCCCTGGGGTCCGTGATCCTCCACAGACAGCGCCGGCCGGTGTTTTTAACTTCCGGGGTCCTTTCACTGGTCGCAGCTGGTAGCAGGGTGGTACAGCCCCGGGCGGTGGTATCTCTGTAGGAGTCCTGTCACCGGTTGCAGTTGTCAGCTGGGTGATCTGTAGGCCGGGGCAATTTGCAGGGTATTGAACCGGAGCAGTAGTATACTGTTCAAGGGTATGAAGTCCCGCGGGTCCGGTCCAGTCACAGACCTTATTTCTTTTGGCACAGACTACATAGGCTGATGTACAGAGCCGACTCGTCCCGCAGCCACCGGCACCTCACAGTAACTGAGCCGCACAGCTTGCCGACAGGCTAAAAGGAGCTTACCAGCACGGGGGAACAAGTCCAGGGCACGGCTGTGTGCCCCCACGATATCAAGGTATGTCTCTGCTTATGTTGCAGGGGATTAATTACCCGGTAAAGTCAGCCTGAAGGGGATCTTGGGTGCCGGGTCAGTAAAGGTTTTCCCTGCATATGGCAATCAGCTGATCCACGGAGCTCTGGTGCCGCCTGCTTCAAAATATAAAACCAGCCCAGTCTGTTCAGTGACACCCGGTGAACAACGCTCTAAAATCCGGAGGTAGGGAGGGGTGGGGGTCCCTTTGCAGAGACACACAAACCTGCAGGCCTGCAGGTCTATGTCACAATACCCATGACTGGTATGAAATCAAGGGCGCACTCCACTGTGTCCAAGTTATATCTTCCAAAATAACGGGTCAGGGAAAGTTTTTTCAATATCCAGATGATCCTTAGGCTTTAGGAAGTATATCCATGCAAAAGATGAGTAAATAAATCTTCTTTAGTTGCTTTTATCGTCGCTTTATGATTATAGCCCTCAAGGAGCACAGACCTATGCTGCCATCCTGGTCTGTGCCTAAGCCACGCCCCCATCTCACTCTCTTTGAATCTTCTTTATCATGCTAAGAGGAGCAGGAAAAAGCAAAAAATTTCAGAATTGCATCTTGCAATGCGGAGAAATTACTGTTTGTGCATTTACAATATTCATTGATTTTTGCCATTGAAAAACGTCCAGAAATGATTGAAGCTACTGACTGAATGAAAGGAGCTGGCATCTCACTCTCTTTGAATCTTCTTTATCATGCTAAGAGGAGCAGGAAAAAGCAAAAAATTTCAGAATTGCACCTTGCAATGCGGAGAAATTACTGTTTGTGCATTTACAATATTCATTGATTTTTGCCATTGAAAAACGTCCAGAAATGATTGAAGCTACTGACTGAATGAAAGGAGCTGGCATCTCACTCTCTTTGAATCTTCTTTATCATGCTAAGAGGAGCAGGAAAAAGCAAAAAATTTCAGAATTGCACCTTGCAATGCGGAGAAATTACTGTTTGTGCATTTACAATATTCATTGATTTTTGCCATTGAAAAACATCATGTTATTCATATACCAGAAATGATTGAAGCTACTGACTGAATGAAAGGAGCTGGCATCTCACTCTCTTTGAATCTTCTTTATCATGCTAAGAGGAGCAGGAAAAAGCAAAAAATTTCAGAATTGCACCTTGCAATGCGGAGAAATTACTGTTTGTGCATTTACAATATTCATTGATTTTTGCCATTGAAAAACGTCCAGAAATGATTGAAGCTACTGACTGAATGAAAGGAGCTGGCATCTCACTCTCTTTGAATCTTCTTTATCATGCTAAGAGGAGCAGGAAAAAGCAAAAAATTTCAGAATTGCACCTTGCAATGCGGAGAAATTACTGTTTGTGCATTTACAATATTCATTGATTTTTGCCATTGAAAAACGTCCAGAAATGATTGAAGCTACTGACTGAATGAAAGGAGCTGGCATCTCACTCTCTTTGAATCTTCTTTATCATGCTAGGATTAGCAGGAAAAAGCAAAAAATTTCAGAATTGCACCTGGCAATGTGGAGATATTACTGTTTGTGCATTTACAATATTCATTGAATTTTGCCATTGAAAAACGTCCAGAAATGTTTGAAGCTACTGACTGAATGAAAGGAGCTGGCATCTCACTCTATTTGAATCTTCTTTATCATGCTAGGATTAGCAGGAAAAAGCAAAAAATTTCAGAATTGCACCTTGCAATGTGGAGATATTACTGTTTGTGCATTTACAATATTCATTGATTTTTGCCATTGAAAAACGTCCAGAAATGTTTATACCAGAAATGTTTGAAGCTACTGACTGAATGAAAGGAGCTGGCATCTCACTCTCTTTGAATCTTCTTTATCATGCTAAGAGGAGCAGGAAAAAGCAAAAAATTTCAGAATTGCACCTTGCAATGCGGAGAAATTACTGTTTGTGCATTTACAATATTCATTGATTTTTGCCATTGAAAAACGTCCAGAAATGACTGAAGCTACTGACTGAATGAAAGGAGCTGGCATCTCACTCTCTTTGAATCTTCTTTATCATGCTAAGAGGAGCAGGAAAAAGCAAAAAATTTCAGAATTGCACCTTGCAATGCGGAGAAATTACTGTTTGTGCATTTACAATATTCATTGATTTTTGCCATTGAAAAACGTCCAGAAATGATTGAAGCTACTGACTGAATGAAAGGAGCTGGCATCTCACTCTCTTTGAATCTTCTTTATCATGCTAAGAGGAGCAGGAAAAAGCAAAAAATTTCAGAATTGCACCTTGCAATGCGGAGAAATTACTGTTTGTGCATTTACAATATTCATTGATTTTTGCCATTGAAAAACATCATGTTATTCATATACCAGAAATGATTGAAGCTACTGACTGAATGAAAGGAGCTGGCATCTCACTCTCTTTGAATCTTCTTTATCATGCTAAGAGGATCAGGAAAAAGCAAAAAATTTCAGAATTGCACCTTGCAATGCGGAGAAATTACTGTTTGTGCATTTACAATATTCATTGATTTTTGCCATTGAAAAACGTCCAGAAATGATTGAAGCTACTGACTGAATGAAAGGAGCTGGCATCTCACTCTCTTTGAATCTTTTTTATCATGCTAAGAGGAGCAGGAAAAAGCAAAAAATTTCAGAATTGCATCTTGCAATGCGGAGAAATTACTGTTTGTGCATTTACAATATTCATTGATTTTTGCCATTGAAAAACGTCCAGAAATGATTGAAGCTACTGACTGAATGAAAGGAGCTGGCATCTCACTCTCTTTGAATCTTCTTTATCATGCTAAGAGGAGCAGGAAAAAGCAAAAAATTTCAGAATTGCACCTTGCAATGCGGAGAAATTGCTGTTTGTGCATTTACAATATTCATTGATTTTTGCCATTGAAAAACGTCCAGAAATGATTGAAGCTACTGACTGAATGAAAGGAGCTGGAATCTCACTCTCTTTGAATCTTCTTTATCATGCTAAGAGGAGCAGGAAAAAGCAAAAAATTTCAGAATTGCAACTTGCAATGCGGAGAAATTACTGTTTGTGCATTTACAATATTCATTGATTTTTGCCATTGAAAAACATCATGTTATTCATATACCAGAAATGATTGAAGCTACTGACTGAATGAAAGGAGCTGGCATCTCACTCTCTTTGAATCTTCTTTATCATGCTAAGAGGAGCAGGAAAAAGCAAAAAATTTCAGAATTGCACCTTGCAATGCGGAGAAATTACTGTTTGTGCATTTACAATATTCATTGATTTTTGCCATTGAAAAACGTCCAGAAATGATTGAAGCTACTGACTGAATGAAAGGAGCTGGCATCTCACTCTCTTTGAATCTTCTTTATCATGCTAAGAGGAGCAGGAAAAAGCAAAAAATTTCAGAATTGCACCTTGCAATGCGGAGAAATTACTGTTTGTGCATTTACAATATTCATTGATTTTTGCCATTGAAAAACGTCCAGAAATGATTGAAGCTACTGACTGAATGAAAGGAGCTGGCATCTCACTCTCTTTGAATCTTCTTTATCATGCTAAGAGGAGCAGGAAAAAGCAAAAAATTTCAGAATTGCACTTTGCAATGCGGAGAAATTACTGTTTGTGCATTTACAATATTCATTAATTTTTGCCATTGAAAAACATCATGTTATTCATATCCCAGAAATGTTTGAAGCTACTGACTGAATGAAAGAAGCTGGCATCTCACTCTCTTTGAATCTTCTTTATCATGCTAAGAGGAGCAGGAAAAAGCAAAAAATTTCAGAATTGCACCTTGCAATGCGGAGAAATTACTGTTTGTGCATTTACAATATTCATTGATTTTTGCCATTGAAAAACGTCCAGAAATGATTGAAGCTACTGACTGAATGAAAGGAGCTGGCATCTCACTCTCTTTGAATCTTCTTTATCATGCTAAGAGGAGCAGGAAAAAGCAAAAAATTTCAGAATTGCACCTTGCAATGCGGAGAAATTACTGTTTGTGCATTTACAATATTCATTGATTTTTGCCATTGAAAAACATCATGTTATTCATATACCAGAAATGTTTGAAGCTACTGACTGAATGAAAGGAGCTGGCATCTCACTCTCTTTGAATCTTCTTTATCATGCTAAGAGGAGCAGGAAAAAGCAAAAAATTTCAGAATTGCACCTTGCAATGCGGAGAAATTACTGTTTGTGCATTTACAATATTCATTGATTTTTGCCATTGAAAAACGTCTAGAAATGATTGAAGCTACTGACTGAATGAAAGGAGCTGGCATCTCACTCTCTTTGAATCTTCTTTATCATGCTAAGAGGAGCAGGAAAATGCAAGAAATTTCAGAATTGCACCTTGCAATGCGGAGAAATTACTGTTTGTGCATTTACAATATTCATTGATTTTTGCCATTGAAAAACATCCAGAAATGATTGAAGCTACTGACTGAATGAAAGGAGCTGGCATCTCACTCTCTTTGAATCTTCTTTATCATGCTAAGAGGAGCAGGAAAAAGCAAAAAATTTCAGAATTGCACCTTGCAATGCGGAGAAATTACTGTTTGTGCATTTACAATATTCATTGATTTTTGCCATTGAAAAACGTCCAGAAATGATTGAAGCTACTGACTGAATGAAAGGAGCTGGAATCTCACTCTCTTTGAATCTTCTTTATCATGCTAAGAGGAGCAGGAAAAAGCAAAAAATTTCAGAATTGCAACTTGCAATGCGGAGAAATTACTGTTTGTGCATTTACAATATTCATTGATTTTTGCCATTGAAAAACATCATGTTATTCATATACCAGAAATGATTGAAGCTACTGACTGAATGAAAGGAGCTGGCATCTCACTCTCTTTGAATCTTCTTTATCATGCTAAGAGGAGCAGGAAAAAGCAAAAAATTTCAGAATTGCACCTTGCAATGCGGAGAAATTACTGTTTGTGCATTTACAATATTCATTGATTTTTGCCATTGAAAAACGTCCAGAAATGATTGAAGCTACTGACTGAATGAAAGGAGCTGGCATCTCACTCTCTTTGAATCTTCTTTATCATGCTAAGAGGAGCAGGAAAAAGCAAAAAATTTCAGAATTGCACCTTGCAATGCGGAGAAATTACTGTTTGTGCATTTACAATATTCATTGATTTTTGCCATTGAAAAACGTCCAGAAATGATTGAAGCTACTGACTGAATGAAAGGAGCTGGCATCTCACTCTCTTTGAATCTTCTTTATCATGCTAAGAGGAGCAGGAAAAAGCAAAAAATTTCAGAATTGCACTTTGCAATGCGGAGAAATTACTGTTTGTGCATTTACAATATTCATTAATTTTTGCCATTGAAAAACATCATGTTATTCATATCCCAGAAATGTTTGAAGCTACTGACTGAATGAAAGAAGCTGGCATCTCACTCTCTTTGAATCTTCTTTATCATGCTAAGAGGAGCAGGAAAAAGCAAAAAATTTCAGAATTGCACCTTGCAATGCGGAGAAATTACTGTTTGTGCATTTACAATATTCATTGATTTTTGCCATTGAAAAATGTCCAGAAATGATTGAAGCTACTGACTGAATGAAAGGAGCTGGCATCTCACTCTCTTTGAATCTTCTTTATCATGCTAAGAGGAGCAGGAAAAAGCAAAAAATTTCAGAATTGCACCTTGCAATGCGGAGAAATTACTGTTTGTGCATTTACAATATTCATTGATTTTTGCCATTGAAAAACATCATGTTATTCAAATACCAGAAATGTTTGAAGCTACTGACTGAATGAAAGGAGCTGGCATCTCACTCTCTTTGAATCTTCTTTATCATGCTAAGAGGAGCAGGAAAAAGCAAAAAATTTCAGAATTGCACCTTGCAATGCGGAGAAATTACTGTTTGTGCATTTACAATATTCATTGATTTTTGCCATTGAAAAACGTCCAGAAATGATTGAAGCTACTGACTGAATGAAAGGAGCTGGCATCTCACTCTCTTTGAATCTTCTTTATCATGCTAAGAGGAGCAGGAAAATGCAAGAAATTTCAGAATTGCACCTTGCAATGCGGAGAAATTACTGTTTGTGCATTTACAATATTCATTGATTTTTGCCATTGAAAAACATCATGTTATTCATATACCAGAAATGATTGAAGCTACTGACTGAATGAAAGGAGCTGGCATCTCACTCTCTTTGAATCTTCTTTATCATGCAAAGAGGAGCAGGAAAAAGCAAAAAATTTCAGAATTGCACCTTGCAATGCGGAGAAATTACTGTTTGTGCATTTACAATATTCATTGATTTTTGCCATTGAAAAACGTCCAGAAATGATTGAAGCAACTGACTGAATGAAAGGAGCTGGCATCTCACTCTCTTTGAATCTTCTTTATCATGCTAAGAGGAGCAGGAAAAAGCAAAAAATTTCAGAATTGCACCTTGCAATGCGGAGAAATTACTGTTTGTGCATTTACAATATTCATTGATTTTTGCCATTGAAAAACGTCCAGAAATAATTGAAGCTACTGACTGAATGAAAGGAGCTGGCATCTCACTCTCTTTGAATCTTCTTTATCATGCTAAGAGGAGCAGGACAAAGCAAAAAATTTCAGAATTGCAACTTGCAATGCGGAGAAATTACTGTTTGTGCATTTACAATATTCATTGATTTTTGCCATTGAAAAACATCATGTTATTCATATACCAGAAATGATTGAAGCTACTGACTGAATGAAAGGAGCTGGCATCTCACTCTCTTTGAATCTTCTTTATCATGCTATGAGGAGCAGGAAAAAGCAAAAAATTTCAGAATTGCACCTTGCAATGCGGAGAAATTACTGTTTGTGCATTTACAATATTCATTGATTTTTGCCATTGAAAAACGTCCAGAAATGATTGAAGCTACTGACTGAATGAAAGGAGCTGGCATCTCACTCTCTTTGAATCTTCTTTATCATGCTAAGAGGAGCAGGAAAAAGCAAAAAATTTCAGAATTGCACCTTGCAATGCGGAGAAATTACTGTTTGTGCTTTTACAATATTCATTGATTTTTGCCATTGAAAAACATCATGTTATTCATATACCAGAAATGTTTGAAGCTACTGACTGAATGAAAGGAGCTGGCATCTCACTCTCTTTGAATCTTCTTTATCATGCTAAGAGGAGCAGGAAAAAGCAAAAAATTTCAGAATTGCACCTTGCAATGCGGAGAAATTACTGTTTGTGCATTTACAATATTCATTGATTTTTGCCATTGAAAAATGTCCAGAAATGATTGAAGCTGCTGACTGAATGAAAGGAGCTGGCATCTCACTCTCTTTGAATCTTCTTTATCATGCTAAGAGGAGCAGGAAAAAGCAAAAAATTTCCGAATTGCACCTTGCAATGCGGAGAAATTACTGTTTGTGCATTTACAATATTCATTGATTTTTGCCATTGAAAAACATCATGTTATTCATATACCAGAAATGATTGAAGCTACTGACTGAATGAAAGGAGCTGGCATCTCACTCTCTTTGAATCTTCTTTATCATGCTAAGAGGAGCAGGAAAAAGCAAAAAATTTCAGAATTGCACCTTGCAATGCGGAGAAATTACTGTTTGTGCATTTACAATATTCATTGATTTTTGCCATTGAAAAACGTCCAGAAATGATTGAAGCTACTGACTGAATGAAAGGAGCTGGCATCTCACTCTCTTTGAATCTTCTTTATCATGCTAAGAGGAGCAGGAAAAAGCAAAAAATTTCAGAATTACACCTTGCAATGCGGAGAAATTACTGTTTGTGCATTTACAATATTCATTGATTTTTGCCATTGAAAAACGTCCAGAAATGATTGAAGCTACTGACTGAATGAAAGGAGCTGGCATCTCACTCTCTTTGAATCTTCTTTATCATGCTAAGAGGAGCAGGAAAAAGCAAAAAATTTCAGAATTGCACCTTGCAATGCGGAGAAATTACTGTTTGTGCATTTACAATATTCATTGATTTTTGCCATTGAAAAACGTCCAGAAATGATTGAAGCTACTGACTGAATGAAAGGGGCTGGCATCTCACTCTCTTTGAATCTTCTTTATCATGCTAAGAGGAGCAGGAAAAAGCAAAAAATTTCAGAATTGCACCTTGCAATGCGGAGAAATTACTGTTTGTGCATTTACAATATTCATTGATTTTTGCCATTGAAAAACATCATGTTATTCATATACCAGAAATGATTGAAGCTACTGACTGAATGAAAGGAGCTGGCATCTCGCTCTCTTTGAATCTTCTTTATCATGCTAAGAGGAGCAGGAAAAAGCAAAAAATTTTAGAATTGCACCTTGCAATGCGGAGAAATTACTGTTTGTGCATTTACAATATTCATTGATTTTTGCCATTGAAAAACGTCCAGAAATGATTGAAGCTACTGACTGAATGAAAGGAGCTGGCATCTCACTCTCTTTGAATCTTCTTTATCATGCTAAGAGGAGCAGGAAAAAGCAAAAAATTTCAGAATTGCACCTTGCAATGTGGAGAAATTACTGTTTGTGCATTTACAATATTCATTGATTTTTGCCATTGAAAAACATCATGTTATTCATATACCAGAAATGATTGAAGCTACTGACTGAATGAAAGGAGCTGGCATCTCACTCTCTTTGAATCTTCTTTATCATGCTAAGAGGAGCAGGAAAAAGCAAAAAATTTCAGAATTGCACCTTGCAATGCGGAGAAATTACTGTTTGTGCTTTTACAATATTCATTGATTTTTGCCATTGAAAAACATCATGTTATTCATATACCAGAAATGTTTGAAGCTACTGACTGAATGAAAGGAGCTGGCATCTCACTCTCTTTGAATCTTCTTTATCATGCTAAGAGGAGCAGGAAAAAGCAAAAAATTTCAGAATTGCACCTTGCAATGCGGAGAAATTACTGTTTGTGCATTTACAATATTCATTGATTTTTGCCATTGAAAAACGTCCAGAAATGATTGAAGCTACTGACTGAATGAAAGGAGCTGGCATCTCACTCTCTTTGAATCTTCTTTATCATGCTAAGAGGAGCAGGAAAAAGCAAAAAATTTCAGAATTGCACCTTGCAATGCGGAGAAATTACTGTTTGTGCATTTACAATATTCATTGATTTTTGCCATTGAAAAACGTCCAGAAATGATTGAAGCTACTGACTGAATGAAAGGAGCTGGCATCTCACTCTCTTTGAATCTTCTTTATCATGCTAAGAGGAGCAGGAAAAAGCAAAAAATTTCAGAATTGCAACTTGCAATGCGGAGAAATTACTGTTTGTGCATTTACAATATTCATTGATTTTTGCCATTGAAAAACATCATGTTATTCATATACCAGAAATGATTGAAGCTACTGACTGAATGAAAGGAGCTGGCATCTCACTCTCTTTGAATCTTCTTTATCATGCTAAGAGGAGCAGGAAAAAGCAAAAAATTTCAGAATTGCACCTTGCAATGCGGAGAAATTACTGTTTGTGCTTTTACAATATTCATTGATTTTTGCCATTGAAAAACATCATGTTATTCATATACCAGAAATGTTTGAAGCTACTGACTGAATGAAAGGAGCTGGCATCTCACTCTCTTTGAATCTTCTTTATCATGCTAAGAGGAGCAGGAAAAAGCAAAAAATTTCAGAATTGCACCTTGCAATGCGGAGAAATTACTGTTTGTGCATTTACAATATTCATTGATTTTTGCCATTGAAAAACGTCCAGAAATGATTGAAGCTACTGACTGAATGAAAGGAGCTGGCATCTCACTCTCTTTGAATCTTCTTTATCATGCTAAGAGGAGCAGGAAAAAGCAAAAAATTTCAGAATTGCACCTTGCAATGCGGAGAAATTACTGTTTGTGCATTTACAATATTCATTGATTTTTGCCATTGAAAAACATCCAGAAATGATTGAAGCTACTGACTGAATGAAAGGAGCTGGCATCTCACTCTCTTTGAATCTTCTTTATCATGCTAAGAGGAGCAGGAAAAAGCCAAAAATTTCAGAATTGCACCTTGCAATGCGGAGAAATTACTGTTTGTGCATTTACAATATTCATTGATTTTTGCCATTGAAAAACATCATGTTATTCATATACCAGAAATGATTGAAGCTACTGACTGAATGAAAGGAGCTGGCATCTCACTCTCTTTGAATCTTCTTTATCATGCAAAGAGGAGCAGGAAAAAGCAAAAAATTTCAGAATTGCACCTTGCAATGCGGAGAAATTACTGTTTGTGCATTTACAATATTCATTGATTTTTGCCATTGAAAAACGTCCAGAAATGATTGAAGCTACTGACTGAATGAAAGGAGCTGGCATCTCACTCTCTTTGAATCTTCTTTATCATGCTAAGAGGAGCAGGAAAAAGCAAAAAATTTCAGAATTGCACCTTGCAATGCGGAGAAATTACTGTTTGTGCATTTACAATATTCACTGATTTTTGCCATTGAAAAACGTCCAGAAATGATTGAAGCAACTGACTGAATGAAAGGAGCTGGCATCTCACTCTCTTTGAATCTTCTTTATCATGCTAAGAGGAGCAGGAAAAAGCAAAAAATTTCAGAATTGCACCTTGCAATGCGGAGAAATTACTGTTTGTGCATTTACAATATTCATTGATTTTTGCCATTGAAAAACGTCCAGAAATAATTGAAGCTACTGACTGAATGAAAGGAGCTGGCATCTCACTCTCTTTGAATCTTCTTTATCATGCTAAGAGGAGCAGGAAAAAGCAAAAAATTTCAGAATTGCAACTTGCAATGCGGAGAAATTACTG
This sequence comes from Phyllobates terribilis, assembly GCF_046119375.1. Classification (NCBI taxonomy): domain Eukaryota; kingdom Metazoa; phylum Chordata; class Amphibia; order Anura; family Dendrobatidae; genus Phyllobates; species Phyllobates terribilis. The sequence goes on from NW_027364431.1 coordinate 164,957, forward strand.
TTTGTGCATTTACAATATTCATTGATTTTTGCCATTGAAAAACATCATGTTATTCATATACCAGAAATGATTGAAGCTACTGACTGAATGAAAGGAGCTGGAATCTCACTCTCTTTGAATCTTCTTTATCATGCTAAGAGGAGCAGGAAAAAGCAAAAAATTTCAGAATGGCACCTTGCAATGCGGAGAAATTACTGTTTGTGCATTTACAATATTCATTGATTTTTGCCATTGAAAAACGTCCAGAAATGATTGAAGCTACTGACTGAATGAAAGGAGCTGGCATCTCACTCTCTTTGAATCTTCTTTATCATGCTAAGAGGAGCAGGAAAAAGCAAAAAATTTCAGAATTGCACCTTGCAATGCGGAGAAATTACTGTTTGTGCTTTTACAATATTCATTGATTTTTGCCATTGAAACAAATCATGTTATTCATATACCAGAAATGTTTGAAGCTACTGACTGAATGAAAGGAGCTGGCATCTCACTCTCTTTGAATCTTCTTTATCATGCTAAGAGGAGCAGGAAAAAGCAAAACATTTCAGAATTGCACCTTGCAATGCGGAGAAATTACTGTTTGTGCATTTACAATATTCATTGATTTTTGCCATTGAAAAATGTCCAGAAATGATTGAAGCTGCTGACTGAATGAAAGGAGCTGGCATCTCACTCTCTTTGAATCTTCTTTATCATGCTAAGAGGAGCAGGAAAAAGCAAAAAATTTCAGAATTGCACCTTGCAATGCGGAGAAATTACTGTTTGTGCATTTACAATATTCATTGATTTTTGCCATTGAAAAACATCATGTTATTCATATACCAGAAATGATTGAAGCTACTGACTGAATGAAAGGAGCTGGCATCTCACTCTCTTTGAATCTTCTTTATCATGCTAAGAGGAGCAGGAAAAAGCAAAAAATTTCAGAATTGCACCTTGCAATGCGGAGAAATTACTGTTTGTGCATTTACAATATTCATTGATTTTTGCCATTGAAAAACGTCCAGAAATGATTGAAGCTACTGACTGAATGAAAGGAGCTGGCATCTCACTCTCTTTGAATCTTCTTTATCATGCTAAGAGGAGCAGGAAAAAGCAAAAAATTTCAGAATTGCACCTTGCAATGCGGAGAAATTACTGTTTGTGCATTTACAATATTCATTGATTTTTGCCATTGAAAAACGTCCAGAAATGATTGAAGCTACTGACTGAATGAAAGGAGCTGGCATCTCACTCTCTTTGAATCTTCTTTATCATGCTAAGAGGAGCAGGAAAAAGCAAAAAATTTCAGAATTGCACCTTGCAATGCGGAGAAATTACTGTTTGTGCATTTACAATATTCATTGATTTTTGCCATTGAAAAACATCATGTTATTCATATACCAGAAATGTTTGAAGCTACTGACTGAATGAAAGGAGCTGGCATCTCACTCTCTTTGAATCTTCTTTATCATGCTAAGAGGAGCAGGAAAAAGCAAAAAATTTCAGAATTGCACCTTGCAATGCGGAGAAATTACTGTTTGTGCATTTACAATATTCATTGATTTTTGCCATTGAAAAACGTCCAGAAATGATTGAAGCTACTGACTGAATGAAAGGAGCTGGCATCTCACTCTCTTTGAATCTTCTTTATCATGCTAAGAGGAGCAGGAAAAAGCAAAAAATTTCAGAATTGCACCTTGCAATGCGGAGAAATTACTGTTTGTGCATTTACAATATTCATTGATTTTTGCCATTGAAAAACATCATGTTATTCATATACCAGAAATGATTGAAGCTACTGACTGAATGAAAGGAGCTGGCATCTCGCTCTCTTTGAATCTTCTTTATCATGCTAAGAGGAGCAGGAAAAAGCAAAAAATTTCAGAATTGCACCTTGCAATGCGGAGAAATTACTGTTTGTGCATTTACAATATTCATTGATTTTTGCCATTGAAAAACGTCCAGAAGAGATTGAAGCTACTGACTGAATGAAAGGAGCTGGCATCTCACTCTCTTTGAATCTTCTTTATCATGCTAAGAGGAGCAGGAAAAAGCAAAAAATTTCAGAATTGCACCTTGCAATGTGGAGAAATTACTGTTTGTGCATTTACAATATTCATTGATTTTTGCCATTGAAAAACATCATGTTATTCATATACCAGAAATGATTGAAGCTACTGACTGAATGAAAGGAGCTGGCATCTCACTCTCTTTGAATCTTCTTTATCATGCTAAGAGGAGCAGGAAAAAGCAAAAAATTTCAGAATTGCACCTTGCAATGCGGAGAAATTACTGTTTGTGCATTTACAATATTCATTGATTTTTGCCATTGAAAAACGTCCAGAAATGATTGAAGCTACTGACTGAATGAAAGGAGCTGGCATCTCACTCTCTTTGAATCTTCTTTATCATGCTAAGAGGAGCAGGAAAAAGCAAAAAATTTCAGAATTGCACCTTGCAATGCGGAGAAATTACTGTTTGTGCTTTTACAATATTCATTGATTTTTGCCATTGAAAAACATCATGTTATTCATATACCAGAAATGTTTGAAGCTACTGACTGAATGAAAGGAGCTGGCATCTCACTCTCTTTGAATCTTCTTTATCATGCTAAGAGGAGCAGGAAAAAGCAAAAAATTTCAGAATTGCACCTTGCAATGCGGAGAAATTACTGTTTGTGCATTTACAATATTCATTGATTTTTGCCATTGAAAAACGTCCAGAAATGATTGAAGCTACTGACTGAATGAAAGGAGCTGGCATCTCACTCTCTTTGAATCTTCTTTATCATGCTAAGAGGAGCAGGAAAAAGCAAAAAATTTCAGAATTGCACCTTGCAATGCGGAGAAATTACTGTTTGTGCATTTACAATATTCATTGATTTTTGCCATTGAAAAACGTCCAGAAATGATTGAAGCTACTGACTGAATGAAAGGAGCTGGCATCTCACTCTCTTTGAATCTTCTTTATCATGCTAAGAGGAGCAGGAAAAAGCAAAAAATTTCAGAATTGCACCTTGCAATGCGGAGAAATTACTGTTTGTGCATTTACAATATTCATTGATTTTTGCCATTGAAAAACGTCCAGAAATGATTGAAGCTACTGACTGAATGAAAGGAGCTGGCATCTCACTCTCTTTGAATCTTCTTTATCATGCTAAGAGGAGCAGGAAAAAGCAAAAAATTTCAGAATTGCACCTTGCAATGCGGAGAAATTACTGTTTGTGCATTTACAATATTCATTGATTTTTGCCATTGAAAAACATCATGTTATTCATATACCAGAAATGTTTGAAGCTACTGACTGAATGAAAGGAGCTGGCATCTCACTCTCTTTGAATATTCTTTATCATGCTAAGAGGAGCAGGAAAAAGCAAAAAATTTCAGAATTGCACCTTGCAATGCGGAGAAATTACTGTTTGTGCATTTACAATATTCATTGATTTTTGCCATTGAAAAACGTCCAGAAATGATTGAAGCTACTGACTGAATGAAAGGAGCTGGCATCTCACTCTCTTTGAATCTTCTTTATCATGCTAAGAGGAGCAGGAAAAAGCAAAAAATTTCAGAATTGCACCTTGCAATGTGGAGAAATTACTGTTTGTGCATTTACAATATTCATTGATTTTTGCCATTGAAAAACATCATGTTATTCATATACCAGAAATGATTGAAGCTACTGACTGAATGAAAGGAGCTGGCATCTCACTCTCTTTGAATCTTCTTTATCATGCTAAGAGGAGCAGGAAAAAGCAAAAAATTTCAGAATTGCACCTTGCAATGCGGAGAAATTACTGTTTGTGCATTTACAATATTCATTGATTTTTGCCATTGAAAAACGTCCAGAAATTATTGAAGCTACTGACTGAATGAAAGGAGCTAGCATCTCACTCTCTTTGAATCTTCTTTATCATGCTAAGAGGAGCAGGAAAAAGCAAAAAATTTCAGAATTGCACCTTGCAATGCGGAGAAATTACTGTTTGTGCTTTTACAATATTCATTGATTTTTGCCATTGAAAAACATCATGTTATTCATATACCAGAAATGTTTGAAGCTACTGACTGAATGAAAGGAGCTGGCATCTCACTCTCTTTGAATCTTCTTTATCATGCTAAGAGGAGCAGGAAAAAGCAAAAAATTTCAGAATTGCACCTTGCAATGCGGAGAAATTACTGTTTGTGCATTTACAATATTCATTGATTTTTGCCATTGAAAAACGTCCAGAAATGATTGAAGCTACTGACTGAATGAAAGGAGCTGGCATCTCACTCTCTTTGAATCTTCTTTATCATGCTAAGAGGAGCAGGAAAAAGCAAAAAATTTCAGAATTGCACCTTGCAATGCGGAGAAATTACTGTTTGTGCATTTACAATATTCATTGATTTTTGCCATTGAAAAACGTCCAGAAATGATTGAAGCTACTGACTGAATGAAAGGAGCTGGCATCTCACTCTCTTTGAATCTTCTTTATCATGCTAAGAGGAGCAGGAAAAAGCAAAAAATTTCAGAATTGCAACTTGCAATGCGGAGAAATTACTGTTTGTGCATTTACAATATTCATTGATTTTTGCCATTGAAAAACATCATGTTATTCATATACCAGAAATGATTGAAGCTACTGACTGAATGAAAGGAGCTGGCATCTCACTCTCTTTGAATCTTCTTTATCATGCTAAGAGGAGCAGGAAAAAGCAAAAAATTTCAGAATTGCACCTTGCAATGCGGAGAAATTACTGTTTGTGCATTTACAATATTCATTGATTTTTGCCATTGAAAAACGTCCAGAAATGATTGAAGCTACTGACTGAATGAAAGGAGCTGGCATCTCACTCTCTTTGAATCTTCTTTATCATGCTAAGAGGAGCAGGAAAAAGCAAAAAATTTCAGAATTGCACCTTGCAATGCGGAGAAATTACTGTTTGTGCATTTACAATATTCATTGATTTTTGCCATTGAAAAACGTCCAGAAATGATTGAAGCTACTGACTGAATGAAAGGAGCTGGCATCTCACTCTCTTTGAATCTTCTTTATCATGCTAAGAGGAGCAGGAAAAAGCAAAAAATTTCAGAATTGCACCTTGCAATGCGGAGAAATTACTGTTTGTGCATTTACAATATTCATTAATTTTTGCCATTGAAAAACATCATGTTATTCATATCCCAGAAATGTTTGAAGCTACTGACTGAATGAAAGAAGCTGGCATCTCACTCTCTTTGAATCTTCTTTATCATGCTAAGAGGAGCAGGAAAAAGCAAAAAATTTCAGAATTGCACCTTGCAATGCGGAGAAATTACTGTTTGTGCATTTACAATATTCATTGATTTTTGCCATTGAAAAACGTCCAGAAATGATTGAAGCTACTGACTGAATGAAAGGAGCTGGCATCTCACTCTCTTTGAATCTTCTTTATCATGCTAAGAGGAGCAGGAAAAAGCAAAAAATTTCAGAATTGCACCTTGCAATGCGGAGAAATTACTGTTTGTGCATTTACAATATTCATTGATTTTTGCCATTGAAAAACGTCCAGAAATGATTGAAGCTACTGACTGAATGAAAGGAGCTGGCATCTCACTCTCTTTGAATCTTCTTTATCATGCTAAGAGGAGCAGGAAAAAGCAAAAAATTTCAGAATTGCACCTTGCAATGCGGAGAAATTACTGTTTGTGCATTTACAATATTCATTGATTTTTGCCATTGAAAAACATCATGTTATTCATATACCAGAAATGATTGAAGCTACTGACTGAATGAAAGGAGCTGGCATCTCGCTCTCTTTGAATCTTCTTTATCATGCTAAGAGGAGCAGGAAAAAGCAAAAAATTTCAGAATTGCACCTTGCAATGCGGAGAAATTACTGTTTGTGCATTTACAATATTCATTGATTTTTGCCATTGAAAAACGTCCAGAAGAGATTGAAGCTACTGACTGAATGAAAGGAGCTGGCATCTCACTCTCTTTGAATCTTCTTTATCATGCTAAGAGGAGCAGGAAAAAGCAAAAAATTTCAGAATTGCACCTTGCAATGTGGAGAAATTACTGTTTGTGCATTTACAATATTCATTGATTTTTGCCATTGAAAAACATCATGTTATTCATATACCAGAAATGATTGAAGCTACTGACTGAATGAAAGGAGCTGGCATCTCACTCTCTTTGAATCTTCTTTATCATGCTAAGAGGAGCAGGAAAAAGCAAAAAATTTCAGAATTGCACCTTGCAATGCGGAGAAATTACTGTTTGTGCATTTACAATATTCATTGATTTTTGCCATTGAAAAACGTCCAGAAATGATTGAAGCTACTGACTGAATGAAAGGAGCTGGCATCTCACTCTCTTTGAATCTTCTTTATCATGCTAAGAGGAGCAGGAAAAAGCAAAAAATTTCAGAATTGCACCTTGCAATGCGGAGAAATTACTGTTTGTGCTTTTACAATATTCATTGATTTTTGCCATTGAAAAACATCATGTTATTCATATACCAGAAATGTTTGAAGCTACTGACTGAATGAAAGGAGCTGGCATCTCACTCTCTTTGAATCTTCTTTATCATGCTAAGAGGAGCAGGAAAAAGCAAAAAATTTCAGAATTGCACCTTGCAATGCGGAGAAATTACTGTTTGTGCATTTACAATATTCATTGATTTTTGCCATTGAAAAACGTCCAGAAATGATTGAAGCTACTGACTGAATGAAAGGAGCTGGCATCTCACTCTCTTTGAATCTTCTTTATCATTCTAAGAGGAGCAGGAAAAAGCAAAAAATTTCAGAATTGCACCTTGCAATGCGGAGAAATTACTGTTTGTGCATTTACAATATTCATTGATTTTTGCCATTGAAAAACGTCCAGAAATGATTGAAGCTACTGACTGAATGAAAGGAGCTGGCATCTCACTCTCTTTGAATCTTCTTTATCATGCTAAGAGGAGCAGGAAAAAGCAAAAAATTTCAGAATTGCAACTTGCAATGCGGAGAAATTACTGTTTGTGCATTTACAATATTCATTGATTTTTGCCATTGAAAAACATCATGTTATTCATATACCAGAAATGATTGAAGCTACTGACTGAATGAAAGGAGCTGGCATCTCACTCTCTTTGAATCTTCTTTATCATGCTAAGAGGAGCAGGAAAAAGCAAAAAATTTCAGAATTGCACCTTGCAATGCGGAGAAATTACTGTTTGTGCATTTACAATATTCATTGATTTTTGCCATTGAAAAACGTCCAGAAATGATTGAAGCTACTGACTGAATGAAAGGAGCTGGCATCTCACTCTCTTTGAATCTTCTTTATCATGCTAAGAGGAGCAGGAAAAAGCAAAAAATTTCAGAATTGCACCTTGCAATGCGGAGAAATTACTGTTTGTGCATTTACAATATTCATTGATTTTTGCCATTGAAAAACGTCCAGAAATGATTGAAGCTACTGACTGAATGAAAGGAGCTGGCATCTCACTCTCTTTGAATCTTCTTTATCATGCTAAGAGGAGCAGGAAAAAGCAAAAAATTTCAGAATTGCACCTTGCAATGCGGAGAAATTACTGTTTGTGCATTTACAATATTCATTGATTTTTGCCATTGAAAAACGTCCAGAAATGATTGAAGCTACTGACTGAATGAAAGGAGCTGGCATCTCACTCTCTTTGAATCTTCTTTATCATGCTAAGAGGAGCAGGAAAAAGCAAAAAATTTCAGAATTGCACCTTGCAATGCGGAGAAATTACTGTTTGTGCATTTACAATATTCATTAATTTTTGCCATTGAAAAACATCATGTTATTCATATCCCAGAAATGTTTGAAACTACTGACTGAATGAAAGAAGCTGGCATCTCACTCTCTTTGAATCTTCTTTATCATGCTAAGAGGAGCAGGAAAAAGCAAAAAATTTCAGAATTGCACCTTGCAATGCGGAGAAATTACTGTTTGTGCATTTACAATATTCATTGATTTTTGCCATTGAAAAACGTCCAGAAATGATTGAAGCTACTGACTGAATGAAAGGAGCTGGCATCTCACTCTCTTTGAATCTTCTTTATCATGCTAAGAGGAGCAGGAAAAAGCAAAAAATTTCAGAATTGCACCTTGCAATGCGGAGAAATTACTGTTTGTGCATTTACAATATTCATTGATTTTTGCCATTGAAAAACATCATGTTATTCATATACCAGAAATGTTTGAAGCTACTGACTGAATGAAAGGAGCTGGCATCTCACTCTCTTTGAATCTTCTCTATCATGCTAAGAGGAGCAGGAAAAAGCAAAAAATTTCAGAATTGCACCTTGCAATGCGGAGAAATTACTGTTTGTGCATTTACAATATTCATTGATTTTTGCCATTGAAAAACGTCCAGAAATGATTGAAGCTACTGACTGAATGAAAGGAGCTGGCATCTCACTCTCTTTGAATCTTCTTTATCATGCTAAGAGGAGCAGGAAAATGCAAGAAATTTCAGAATTGCACCTTGCAATGCGGAGAAATTACTGTTTGTGCATTTACAATATTCATTGATTTTTGCCATTGAAAAACATCCAGAAATGATTGAAGCTACTGACTGAATGAAAGGAGCTGGCATCTCACTCTCTTTGAATCTTCTTTATCATGCTAAGAGGAGCAGGAAAAAGCCAAAAATTTCAGAATTGCACCTTGCAATGCGGAGAAATTACTGTTTGTGTATTTACAATATTCATTGATTTTTGACATTGAAAAACATCATGTTATTCATATACCAGAAATGATTGAAGCTACTGACTGAATGAAAGGAGCTGGCATCTCACTCTCTTTGAATCTTCTTTATCATGCAAAGAGGAGCAGGAAAAAGCAAAAAATTTCAGAATTGCACCTTGCAATGCGGAGAAATTACTGTTTGTGCATTTACAATATTCATTGATTTTTGCCATTGAAAAACGTCCAGAAATGATTGAAGCAACTGACTGAATGAAAGGAGCTGGCATCTCACTCTCTTTGAATCTTCTTTATCATGCTAAGAGGAGCAGGAAAAAGCAAAAAATTTCAGAATTGCACCTTGCAATGCGGAGAAATTACTGTTTGTGCTTTTACAATATTCATTGATTTTTGCCATTGAAAAACATCATGTTATTCATATACCAGAAATGTTTGAAGCTACTGACTGAATGAAAGGAGCTGGCATCTCACTCTCTTTGAATCTTCTTTATCATGCTAAGAGGAGCAGGAAAAAGCAAAAAATTTCAGAATTGCACCTTGCAATGCGGAGAAATTACTGTTTGTGCATTTACAATATTCATTGATTTTTGCCATTGAAAAATGTCCAGAAATGATTGAAGCTGCTGACTGAATGAAAGGAGCTGGCATCTCACTCTCTTTGAATCTTCTTTATCATGCTAAGAGGAGCAGGAAAAAGCAAAAAATTTCAGAATTGCACCTTGCAATGCGGAGAAATTACTGTTTGTGCATTTACAATATTCATTGATTTTTGCCATTGAAAAACATCATGTTATTCATATACCAGAAATGATTGAAGCTACTGACTGAATGAAAGGAGCTGGCATCTCACTCTCTTTGAATCTTCTTTATCATGCTAAGAGGAGCAGGAAAAAGCAAAAAATTTCAGAATTGCACCTTGCAATGCGGAGAAATTACTGTTTGTGCATTTACAATATTCATTGATTTTTGCCATTGAAAAACGTCCAGAAATGATTGAAGCTACTGACTGAATGAAAGGAGCTGGCATCTCACTCTCTTTGAATCTTCTTTATCATGCTAAGAGGAGCAGGAAAAAGCAAAAAATTTCAGAATTGCACCTTGCAATGCGGAGAAATTACTGTTTGTGCATTTACAATATTCATTGATTTTTGCCATTGAAAAACATCATGTTATTCATATACCAGAAATGATTGAAGCTACTGACTGAATGAAAGGAGCTGGCATCTCGCTCTCTTTGAATCTTCTTTATCATGCTAAGAGGAGCAGGAAAAAGCAAAAAATTTCAGAATTGCACCTTGCAATGCGGAGAAATTACTGTTTGTGCATTTACAATATTCATTGATTTTTGCCATTGAAAAACGTCCAGAAATGATTGAAGCTACTGACTGAATGAAAGGAACTGGCATCTCACTCTCTTTGAATCTTCTTTATCATGCTAAGAGGAGCAGGAAAAAGCAAAAAATTTCAGAATTGCACCTTGCAATGTGGAGAAATTACTGTTTGTGCATTTACAATATTCATTGATTTTTGCCATTGAAAAACATCATGTTATTCATATACCAGAAATGATTGAAGCTACTGACTGAATGAAAGGAGCTGGCATCTCACTCTCTTTGAATCTTCTTTATCATGCTAAGAGGAGCAGGAAAAAGCAAAAAATTTCAGAATTGCACCTTGCAATGCGGAGAAATTACTGTTTGTGCATTTACAATATTCATTGATTTTTGCCATTGAAAAACGTCCAGAAATGATTGAAGCTACTGACTGAATGAAAGGAGCTGGCATCTCACTCTCTTTGAATCTTCTTTATCATGCTAAGAGGAGCAGGAAAAAGCAAAAAATTTCAGAATTGCACCTTGCAATGCGGAGAAATTACTGTTTGTGCTTTTACAATATTCATTGATTTTTGCCATTGAAAAACATCATGTTATTCATATACCAGAAATGTTTGAAGCTGCTGACTGAATGAAAGGAGCTGGCATCTCACTCTCTTTGAATCTTCTTTATCATGCTAAGAGGAGCAGGAAAAAGCAAAAAATTTCAGAATTGCACCTTGCAATGCGGAGAAATTACTGTTTGTGCATTTACAATATTCATTGATTTTTGCCATTGAAAAACGTCCAGAAATGATTGAAGCTACTGACTGAATGAAAGGAGCTGGCATCTCACTCTCTTTGAATCTTCTTTATCATGCTAAGAGGAGCAGGAAAAAGCAAAAAATTTCAGAATTGCACCTTGCAATGCGGAGAAATTACTGTGCATTTACAATATTCATTGATTTTTGCCATTGAAAAACGTCCAGAAATGATTGAAGCTACTGACTGAATGAAAGGAGCTGGCATCTCACTCTCTTTGAATCTTCTTTATCATGCTAAGAGGAGCAGGAAAAAGCAAAAAATTTCAGAATTGCAACTTGCAATGCGGAGAAATTACTGTTTGTGCATTTGCAATATTCATTGATTTTTGCCATTGAAAAACATCATGTTATTCATATACCAGAAATGATTGAAGCTACTGACTGAATGAAAGGAGCTGGCATCTCACTCTCTTTGAATCTTCTTTATCATGCTAAGAGGAGCAGGAAAAAGCAAAAAATTTCAGAATTGCACCTTGCAATGCGGAGAAATTACTGTTTGTGCATTTACAATATTCATTGATTTTTGCCATTGAAAAACGTCCAGAAATGATTGAAGCTACTGACTGAATGAAAGGAGCTGGCATCTCACTCTCTTTGAATCTTCTTTATCATGCTAAGAGGAGCAGGAAAAAGCAAAAAATTTCAGAATTGCACCTTGCAATGCGGAGAAATTACTGTTTGTGCATTTACAATATTCATTGATTTTTGCCATTGAAAAACGTCCAGAAATGATTGAAGCTACTGACTGAATGAAAGGAGCTGGCATCTCACTCTCTTTGAATCTTCTTTATCATGCTAAGAGGAGCAGGAAAAAGCAAAAAATTTCAGAATTGCACCTTGCAATGCGGAGAAATTACTGTTTGTGCATTTACAATATTCATTGATTTTTGCCATTGAAAAACATCATGTTATTCATATACCAGAAATGTTTGAAGCTACTGACTGAATGAAAGGAGCTGGCATCTCACTCTCTTTGAATCTTCTTTATCATGCTAAGAGGAGCAGGAAAAAGCAAAAAATTTCAGAATTGCACCTTGCAATGCGGAGAAATTACTGTTTGTGCATTTACAATATTCATTGATTTTTGCCATTGAAAAACGTCCAGAAATGATTGAAGCTACTGACTGAATGAAAGGAGCTGGCATCTCACTCTCTTTGAATCTTCTTTATCATGCTAAGAGGAGCAGGAAAAAGCAAAAAATTTCAGAATTGCACCTTGCAATGCGGAGAAATTACTGTTTGTGCATTTACAATATTCATTGATTTTTGCCATTGAAAAACATCATGTTATTCATATACCAGAAATGATTGAAGCTACTGACTGAATGAAAGGAGCTGGCATCTCGCTCTCTTTGAATCTTCTTTATCATGCTAAGAGGAGCAGGAAAAAGCAAAAAATTTCAGAATTGCACCTTGCAATGCGGAGAAATTACTGTTTGTGCATTTACAATATTCATTGATTTTTGCCATTGAAAAACGTCCAGAAGAGATTGAAGCTACTGACTGAATGAAAGGAGCTGGCATCTCACTCTCTTTGAATCTTCTTTATCATGCTAAGAGGAGCAGGAAAAAGCAAAAAATTTCAGAATTGCACCTTGCAATGTGGAGAAATTACTGTTTGTGCATTTACAATATTCATTGATTTTTGCCATTGAAAAACATCATGTTATTCATATACCAGAAATGATTGAAGCTACTGACTGAATGAAAGGAGCTGGCATCTCACTCTCTTTGAATCTTCTTTATCATGCTAAGAGGAGCAGGAAAAAGCAAAAAATTTCAGAATTGCACCTTGTAATGCGGAGAAATTACTGTTTGTGCATTTACAATATTCATTGATTTTTGCCATTGAAAAACGTCCAGAAATGATTGAAGCTACTGACTGAATGAAAGGAGCTGGCATCTCACTCTCTTTGAATCTTCTTTATCATGCTAAGAGGAGCAGGAAAAAGCAAAAAATTTCAGAATTGCACCTTGCAATGCGGAGAAATTACTGTTTGTGCTTTTACAATATTCATTGATTTTTGCCATTGAAAAACATCATGTTATTCATATACCAGAAATGTTTGAAGCTACTGACTGAATGAAAGGAGCTGGCATCTCACTCTCTTTGAATCTTCTTTATCATGCTAAGAGGAGCAGGAAAAAGCAAAAAATTTCAGAATTGCACCTTGCAATGCGGAGAAATTACTGTTTGTGCATTTACAATATTCATTGATTTTTGCCATTGAAAAACGTCCAGAAATGATTGAAGCTACTGACTGAATGAAAGGAGCTGGCATCTCACTCTCTTTGAATCTTCTTTATCATGCTAAGAGGAGCAGGAAAAAGCAAAAAATTTCAGAATTGCACCTTGCAATGCGGAGAAATTACTGTTTGTGCATTTACAATATTCATTGATTTTTGCCATTGAAAAACGTCCAGAAATGATTGAAGCTACTGACTGAATGAAAGGAGCTGGCATCTCACTCTCTTTGAATCTTCTTTATCATGCTAAGAGGAGCAGGAAAAATCAAAAAATTTCAGAATTGCAACTTGCAATGCGGAGAAATTACTGTTTGTGCATTTACAATATTCATTGATTTTTGCCATTGAAAAACATCATGTTATTCATATACCAGAAATGATTGAAGCTACTGACTGAATGAAAGGAGCTGGCATCTCACTCTCTTTGAATCTTCTTTATCATGCTAAGAGGAGCAGGAAAAAGCAAAAAATTTCAGAATTGCACCTTGCAATGCGGAGAAATTACTGTTTGTGCATTTACAATATTCATTGATTTTTGCCATTGAAAAACGTCCAGAAATGATTGAAGCTACTGACTGAATGAAAGGAGCTGGCATCTCACTCTCTTTGAATCTTCTTTATCATGCTAAGAGGAGCAGGAAAAAGCAAAAAATTTCAGAATTGCACCTTGCAATGCGGAGAAATTACTGTTTGTGCATTTACAATATTCATTGATTTTTGCCATTGAAAAACGTCCAGAAATGATTGAAGCTACTGACTGAATGAAAGGAGCTGGCATCTCACTCTCTTTGAATCTTCTTTATCATGCTAAGAGGAGCAGGAAAAAGCAAAAAATTTCAGAATTGCACCTTGCAATGCGGAGAAATTACTGTTTGTGCATTTACAATATTCATTGATTTTTGCCATTGAAAAACGTCCAGAAATGATTGAAGCTACTGACTGAATGAAAGGAGCTGGCATCTCACTCTCTTTGAATCTTCTTTATCATGCTAAGAGGAGCAGGAAAAAGCAAAAAATTTCAGAATTGCACCTTGCAATGCGGAGAAATTACTGTTTGTGCATTTACAATATTCATTGATTTTTGCCATTGAAAAACGTCCAGAAATGATTGAAGCTACTGACTGAATGAAAGGAGCTGGCATCTCACTCTCTTTGAATCTTCTTTATCATGCTAAGAGGAGCAGGAAAAAGCAAAAAATTTCAGAATTGCACCTTGCAATGCGGAGAAATTACTGTTTGTGCATTTACAATATTCATTGATTTTTGCCATTGAAAAACATCATGTTATTCATATACCAGAAATGTTTGAAGCTACTGACTGAATGAAAGGAGCTGGCATCTCACTCTCTTTGAATCTTCTTTATCATGCTAAGAGGAGCAGGAAAAAGCAAAAAATTTCAGAATTGCACCTTGCAATGCGGAGAAATTACTGTTTGTGCATTTACAATATTCATTGATTTTTGCCATTGAAAAACGTCCAGAAATGATTGAAGCTACTGACTGAATGAAAGGAGCTGGCATCTCACTCTCTTTGAATCTTCTTTATCATGCTAAGAGGAGCAGGAAAAAGCAAAAAATTTCAGAATTGCACCTTGCAATGCGGAGAAATTACTGTTTGTGCATTTACAATATTCATTGATTTTTGCCATTGAAAAACATCATGTTATTCATATACCAGAAATGATTGAAGCTACTGACTGAATGAAAGGAGCTGGCATCTCGCTCTCTTTGAATCTTCTTTATCATGCTAAGAGGAGCAGGAAAAAGCAAAAAATTTCAGAATTGCACCTTGCAATGCGGAGAAATTACTGTTTGTGCATTTACAATATTCATTGATTTTTGCCATTGAAAAACGTCCAGAAGAGATTGAAGCTACTGACTGAATGAAAGGAGCTGGCATCTCACTCTCTTTGAATCTTCTTTATCATGCTAAGAGGAGCAGGAAAAAGCAAAAAATTTCAGAATTGCACCTTGCAATGTGGAGAAATTACTGTTTGTGCATTTACAATATTCATTGATTTTTGCCATTGAAAAACATCATGTTATTCATATACCAGAAATGATTGAAGCTACTGACTGAATGAAAGGAGCTGGCATCTCACTCTCTTTGAATCTTCTTTATCATGCTAAGAGGAGCAGGAAAAAGCAAAAAATTTCAGAATTGCACCTTGCAATGCGGAGAAATTACTGTTTGTGCATTTACAATATTCATTGATTTTTGCCATTGAAAAACGTCCAGAAATGATTGAAGCTACTGACTGAATGAAAGGAGCTGGCATCTCACTCTCTTTGAATCTTCTTTATCATGCTAAGAGGAGCAGGAAAAAGCAAAAAATTTCAGAATTGCACCTTGCAATGCGGAGAAATTACTGTTTGTGCTTTTACAATATTCATTGATTTTTGCCATTGAAAAACATCATGTTATTCATATACCAGAAATGTTTGAAGCTACTGACTGAATGAAAGGAGCTGGCATCTCACTCTCTTTGAATCTTCTTTATCATGCTAAGAGGAGCAGGAAAAAGCAAAAAATTTCAGAATTGCACCTTGCAATGCGGAGAAATTACTGTTTGTGCATTTACAATATTCATTGATTTTTGCCATTGAAAAACGTCCAGAAATGATTGAAGCTACTGACTGAATGAAAGGAGCTGGCATCTCACTCTCTTTGAATCTTCTTTATCATGCTAAGAGGAGCAGGAAAAAGCAAAAAATTTCAGAATTGCACCTTGCAATGCGGAGAAATTACTGTTTGTGCATTTACAATATTCATTGATTTTTGCCATTGAAAAACGTCCAGAAATGATTGAAGCTACTGACTGAATGAAAGGAGCTGGCATATCACTCTCTTTGAATCTTCTTTATCATGCTAAGAGGAGCAGGAAAAAGCAAAAAATTTCAGAATTGCAACTTGCAATGCGGAGAAATTACTGTTTGTGCATTTACAATATTCATTGATTTTTGCCATTGAAAAACATCATGTTATTCATATACCAGAAATGATTGATGCTACTGACTGAATGAAAGGAGCTGGCATCTCACTCTCTTTGAATCTTCTTTATCATGCTAAGAGGAGCAGGAAAAAGCAAAAAATTTCAGAATTGCACCTTGCAATGCGGAGAAATTACTGTTTGTGCATTTACAATATTCATTGATTTTTGCCATTGAAAAACATCCAGAAATGATTGAAGCTACTGACTGAATGAAAGGAGCTGGCATCTCACTCTCTTTGAATCTTCTTTATCATGCTAAGAGGAGCAGGAAAAAGCAAAAAATTTCAGAATTGCACCTTGCAATGCGGAGAAATTACTGTTTGTGCATTTACAATATTCATTGATTTTTGCCATTGAAAAACGTCCAGAAATGATTGAAGCTACTGACTGAATGAAAGGATCTGGCATCTCACTCTCTTTGAATCTTCTTTATCATGCTAAGAGGAGCAGGAAAAAGCAAAAAATTTCAGAATTGCACCTTGCAATGCGGAGAAATTACTGTTTGTGCATTTACAATATTCATTAATTTTTGCCATTGAAAAACATCATGTTATTCATATCCCAGAAATGTTTGAAGCTACTGACTGAATGAAAGAAGCTGGCATCTCACTCTCTTTGAATCTTCTTTATCATGCTAAGAGGAGCAGGAAAAAGCAAAAAATTTCAGAATTGCACCTTGCAATGCGGAGAAATTACTGTTTGTGCATTTACAATATTCATTGATTTTTGCCATTGAAAAACGTCCAGAAATGATTGAAGCTACTGACTGAATGAAAGGAGCTGGCATCTCACTCTCTTTGAATCTTCTTTATCATGCTAAGAGGAGCAGGAAAAAGCAAAAAATTTCAGAATTGCACCTTGCAATGCGGAGAAATTACTGTTTGTGCATTTACAATATTCATTGATTTTTGCCATTGAAAAACATCATGTTATTCATATACCAGAAATGTTTGAAGCTACTGACTGAATGAAAGGAGCTGGCATCTCACTCTCTTTGAATCTTCTTTATCATGCTAAGAGGAGCAGGAAAAAGCAAAAAATTTCAGAAATGCACCTTGCAATGCGGAGAAATTACTGTTTGTGCATTTACAATATTCATTGATTTTTGCCATTGAAAAACGTCCAGAAATGATTGAAGCTACTGACTGAATGAAAGGAGCTGGCATCTCACTCTCTTTGAATCTTCTTTATCATGCTAAGAGGAGCAGGAAAATGCAAGAAATTTCAGAATTGCACCTTGCAATGCGAAGAAATTACTGTTTGTGCATTTACAATATTCATTGATTTTTGCCATTGAAAAACATCCAGAAATGATTGAAGCTACTGACTGAATGAAAGGAGCTGGCATCTCACTCTCTTTGAATCTTCTTTATCATGCTAAGAGGAGCAGGAAAAAGCCAAAAATTTCAGAATTGCACCTTGCAATGCGGAGAAATTACTGTTTGTGCATTTACAATATTCATTGATTTTTGCCATTGAAAAACATCATGTTATTCATATACCAGAAATGATTGAAGCTACTGACTGAATGAAAGGAGCTGGCATCTCACTCTCTTTGAATCTTCTTTATCATGCAAAGAGGAGCAGGAAAAAGCAAAAAATTTCAGAATTGCACCTTGCAATGCGGAGAAATTACTGTTTGTGCATTTACAATATTCATTGATTTTTGCCATTGAAAAACGTCCAGAAATGATTGAAGCTACTGACTGAATGAAAGGAGCTGGCATCTCACTCTCTTTGAATCTTCTTTATCATGCTAAGAGGAGCAGGAAAAAGCAAAAAATTTCAGAATTGCACCTTGCAATGCGGAGAAATTACTGTTTGTGCATTTACAATATTCATTGATTTTTGCCATTGAAAAACGTCCAGAAATGATTGAAGCAACTGACTGAATGAAAGGAGCTGGCATCTCACTCTCTTTGAATCTTCTTTATCATGCTAAGAGGAGCAGGAAAAAGCAAAAAATTTCAGAATTGCACCTTGCAATGCGGAGAAATTACTGTTTGTGCATTTACAATGTTCATTGATTTTTGCCATTGAAAAACGTCCAGAAATAATTGAAGCTACTGACTGAATGAAAGGAGCTGGCATCTCACTCTCTTTGAATCTTCTTTATCATGCTAAGAGGAGCAGGAAAAAGCAAAAAATTTCAGAATTGCAACTTGCAATGCGGAGAAATTACTGTTTGTGCATTTACAATATTCATTGATTTTTGCCATTGAAAAACATCATGTTATTCATATACCAGAAATGATTGAAGCTACTGACTGAATGAAAGGAGCTGGCATCTCACTCTCTTTGAATCTTCTTTATCATGCTAAGAGGAGCAGGAAAAAGCAAAAAATTTCAGAATTGCACCTTGCAATGCGGAGAAATTACTGTTTGTGCATTTACAATATTCATTGATTTTTGCCATTGAAAAACGTCCAGAAATGATTGAAGCTACTGACTGAATGAAAGGAGCTGGCATCTCACTCTCTTTGAATCTTCTTTATCATGCTAAGAGGAGCAGGAAAAAGCAAAAAATTTCAGAATTGCACCTTGCAATGCGGAGAAATTACTGTTTGTGCTTTTACAATATTCATTGATTTTTGCCATTGAAAAACATCATGTTATTCATATACCAGAAATGTTTGAAGCTACTGACTGAATGAAAGGAGCTGGCATCTCACTCTATTTGAATCTTCTTTATCATGCTAAGAGGAGCAGGAAAAAGCAAAAAATTTCAGAATTGCACCTTGCAATGCGGAGAAATTACTGTTTGTGCATTTACAATATTCATTGATTTTTGCCATTGAAAAATGTCCAGAAATGATTGAAGCTGCTGACTGAATGAAAGGAGCTGGCATCTCACTCTCTTTGAATCTTCTTTATCATGCTAAGAGGAGCAGGAAAAAGCAAAAAATTTCAGAATTGCACCTTGCAATGCGGAGAAATTACTGTTTGTGCATTTACAATATTCATTGATTTTTGCCATTGAAAAACATCATGTTATTCATATACCAGAAATGATTGAAGCTACTGACTGAATGAAAGGAGCTGGCATCTCACTCTCTTTGAATCTTCTTTATCATGCTAAGAGGAGCAGGAAAAAGCAAAAAATTTCAGAATTGCACCTTGCAATGCGGAGAAATTACTGTTTGTGCATTTACAATATTCATTGATTTTTGCCATTGAAAAACGTCCAGAAATGATTGAAGCTACTGACTGAATGAAAGGAGCTGGCATCTCACTCTCTTTGAATCTTCTTTATCATGCTAAGAGGAGCAGGAAAAAGCAAAAAATTTCAGAATTGCACCTTGCAATGCGGAGAAATTACTCTTTGTGCATTTACAATATTCATTGATTTTTGCCATTGAAAAACGTCCAGAAATGATTGAAGCTACTGACTGAATGAAAGGAGCTGGCATCTCACTCTCTTTGAATCTTCTTTATCATGCTAAGAGGAGCAGGAAAAAGCAAAAAATTTCAGAATTGCACCTTGCAATGCGGAGAAATTACTGTTTGTGCATTTACAATATTCATTGATTTTTGCCATTGAAAAACATCATGTTATTCATATACCAGAAATGTTTGAAGCTACTGACTGAATGAAAGGAGCTGGCATCTCACTCTCTTTGAATCTTCTTTATCATGCTAAGAGGAGCAGGAAAAAGCAAAAAATTTCAGAATTGCACCTTGCAATGCGGAGAAATTACTGTTTGTGCATTTACAATATTCATTGATTTTTGCCATTGAAAAACGTCAAGAAATGATTGAAGCTACTGACTGAATGAAAGGAGCTGGCATCTCACTCTCTTTGAATCTTCTTTATCATGCTAAGAGGAGCAGGAAAAAGCAAAAAATTTCAGAATTGCACCTTGCAATGCGGAGAAATTACTGTTTGTGCATTTACAATATTCATTGATTTTTGCCATTGAAAAACATCATGTTATTCATATACCAGAAATGATTGAAGCTACTGACTGAATGAAAGGAGCTGGCATCTCGCTCTCTTTGAATCTTCTTTATCATGCTAAGAGGAGCAGGAAAAAGCAAAAAATTTCAGAATTGCACCTTGCAATGCGGAGAAATTACTGTTTGTGCATTTACAATATTCATTGATTTTTGCCATTGAAAAACGTCCAGAAATGATTGAAGCTACTGACTGAATGAAAGGAGCTGGCATCTCACTCTCTTTGAATCTTCTTTATCATGCTAAGAGGAGCAGGAAAAAGCAAAAAATTTCAGAATTGCACCTTGCAATGTGGAGAAATTACTGTTTCTGCATTTACAATATTCATTGATTTTTGCCATTGAAAAACATCATGTTATTCATATACCAGAAATGATTGAAGCTACTGACTGAATGAAAGGAGCTGGCATCTCACTCTCTTTGAATCTTCTTTATCATGCTAAGAGGAGCAGGAAAAAGCAAAAAATTTCAGAATTGCACCTTGCAATGCGGAGAAATTACTGTTTGTGCATTTACAATATTCATTGATTTTTGCCATTGAAAAACGTCCAGAAATGATTGAAGCTACTGACTGAATGAAAGGAGCTGGCATCTCACTCTCTTTGAATCTTCTTTATCATGCTAAGAGGAGCAGGAAAAAGCAAAAAATTTCAGAATTGCACCTTGCAATGCGGAGAAATTACTGTTTGTGCTTTTACAATATTCATTGATTTTTGCCATTGAAAAACATCATGTTATTCATATACCAGAAATGTTTGAAGCTACTGACTGAATGAAAGGAGCTGGCATCTCACTCTCTTTGAATCTTCTTTATCATGCTAAGAGGAGCAGGAAAAAGCAAAAAATTTCAGAATTGCACCTTGCAATGCGGAGAAATTACTGTTTGTGCATTTACAATATTCATTGATTTTTGCCATTGAAAAACGTCCAGAAATGATTGAAGCTACTGACTGAATGAAAGGAGCTGGCATCTCACTCTCTTTGAATCTTCTTTATCATGCTAAGAGGAGCAGGAAAAAGCAAAAAATTTCAGAATTGCACCTTGCAATGCGGAGAAATTACTGTTTGTGCATTTACAATATTCATTGATTTTTGCCATTGAAAAACGTCCAGAAATGATTGAAGCTACTGACTGAATGAAAGGAGCTGGCATCTCACTCTCTTTGAATCTTCTTTATCATGCTAAGAGGAGCAGGAAAAAGCAAAAAATTTCAGAATTGCAACTTGCAATGCGGAGAAATTACTGTTTGTGCATTTACAATATTCATTGATTTTTGCCAATGAAAAACATCATGTTATTCATATACCAGAAATGATTGAAGCTACTGACTGAATGAAAGGAGCTGGCATCTCACTCTCTTTGAATCTTCTTTATCATGCTAAGAGGAGCAGGAAAAAGCAAAAAATTTCAGAATTGCACCTTGCAATGCGGAGAAATTACTGTTTGTGCATTTACAATATTCATTGATTTTTGCCATTGAAAAACGTCCAGAAATGATTGAAGCTACTGACTGAATGAAAGGAGCTGGCATCTCACTCTCTTTGAATCTTCTTTATCATGCTAAGAGGAGCAGGAAAAAGCAAAAAATTTCAGAATTGCACCTTGCAATGCGGAGAAATTACTGTTTGTGCTTTTACAATATTCATTGATTTTTGCCATTGAAAAACATCATGTTATTCATATACCAGAAATGTTTGAAGCTACTGACTGAATGAAAGGAGCTGGCATCTCACTCTCTTTGAATCTTCTTTATCATGCTAAGAGGAGCAGGAAAAAGCAAAAAATTTCAGAATTGCACCTTGCAATGCGGAGAAATTACTGTTTGTGCATTTACAATATTCATTGATTTTTGCCATTGAAAAACGTCCAGAAATGATTGAAGCTACTGACTGAATGAAAGGAGCTGGCATCTCACTCTCTTTGAATCTTCTTTATCATGCTAAGAGGAGCAGGAAAAAGCAAAAAATTTCAGAATTGCACCTTGCAATGCGGAGAAATTACTGTTTGTGCATTTACAATATTCATTGATTTTTGCCATTGAAAAACATCATGTTATTCATATACCAGAAATGATTGAAGCTACTGACTGAATGAAAGGAGCTGGCATCTTACTCTCTTTGAATCTTCTTTGTCATGCTAAGAGGAGCAGGAAAAAGCAAAAAATTTCAGAATTGCACCTTGCAATGCGGAGAAATTACTGTTTGTGCATTTACAATATTCATTGATTTTTGCCATTGAAAAACGTCCAGAAATGATTGAAGCTACTGACTGAATGAAAGGAGCTGGCATCTCACTCTCTTTGAATCTTCTTTATCATGCTAAGAGGAGCAGGAAAAAGCAAAAAATTTCAGAATTGCACCTTGCAATGCGGAGAAATTACTGTTTGTGCATTTACAATATTCATTGATTTTTGCCATTGAAAAACGTCCAGAAATGATTGAAGCTACTGACTGAATGAAAGGAGCTGGCATCTCACTCTCTTTGAATCTTCTTTATCATGCTAAGAGGAGCAGGAAAAAGCAAAAAATTTCAGAATTGCACCTTGCAATGCGGAGAAATTACTGTTTGTGCATTTACAATATTCATTGATTTTTGCCATTGAAAAACGTCCAGAAATGATTGAAGCTACTGACTGAATGAAAGGAGCTGGCATCTCACTCTCTTTGAATCTTCTTTATCATGCTAAGAGGAGCAGGAAAAAGCAAAAAATTTCAGAATTGCACCTTGCAATGCGGAGAAATTACTCTTTGTGCATTTACAATATTCATTGATTTTTGCCATTGAAAAACATCATGTTATTCATATACCAGAAATGTTTGAAGCTACTGACTGAATGAAAGGAGCTGGCATCTCACTCTCTTTGAATCTTCTTTATCATGCTAAGAGGAGCAGGAAAAAGCAAAAAATTTCAGAATTGCACCTTGCAATGCGGAGAAATTACTGTTTGTATATTTACAATATTCATTGATTTTTGCCATTGAAAAACATCATGTTATTCATATACCAGAAATGTTTGAAGCTACTGACTGAATGAAAGGAGCTGGCATCTCACTCTCTTTGAATCTTCTTTATCATGCTAAGAGGAGCAGGAAAAAGCAAAAAATTTCAGAATTGCACCTTGCAATGCGGAGAAATTACTGTTTGTGCATTTACAATATTCATTGATTTTTGCCATTGAAAAACGTCCAGAAATGATTGAAGCTACTGACTGAATGAAAGGAGCTGGCATCTCACTCTCTTTGAATCTTCTTTATCATGCTAAGAGGAGCAGGAAAAAGCAAAAAATTTCAGAATTGCACCTTGCAATGCGGAGAAATTACTGTTTGTGCATTTACAATATTCATTGATTTTTGCCATTGAAAAACATCATGTTATTCATATACCAGAAATGATTGAAGCTACTGACTGAATGAAAGGAGCTGGCATCTCGCTCTCTTTGAATCTTCTTTATCATGCTAAGAGGAGCAGGAAAAAGCAAAAAATTTCAGAATTGCACCTTGCATTGCGGAGAAATTACTGTTTGTGCATTTACAATATTCATTGATTTTTGCCATTGAAAAACGTCCAGAAATGATTGAAGCTACTGACTGAATGAAAGGAGCTGTCATCTCACTCTCTTTGAATCTTCTTTATCATGCTAAGAGGAGCAGGAAAAAGCAAAAAATTTCAGAATTGCACCTTGCAATGTGGAGAAATTACTGTTTGTGCATTTACAATATTCATTGATTTTTGCCATTGAAAAACATCATGTTATTCATATACCAGAAATGATTGAAGCTACTGACTGAATGAAAGGAGCTGGCATCTCACTCTCTTTGAATCTTCTTTATCATGCAAAGAGGAGCAGGAAAAAGCAAAAAATTTCAGAATTGCACCTTGCAATGCGGAGAAATTACTGTTTGTGCATTTACAATATTCATTGATTTTTGCCATTGAAAAACGTCCAGAAATGATTGAAGCTACTGACTGAATGAAAGGAGCTGGCATCTCACTCTCTTTGAATCTTCTTTATCATGCTAAGAGGAGCAGGAAAAAGCAAAAAATTTCAGAATTGCACCTTGCAATGCGGAGAAATTACTGTTTGTGCTTTTACAATATTCATTGATTTTTGCCATTGAAAAACATCATGTTATTCATATACCAGAAATGTTTGAAGCTACTGACTGAATGAAAGGAGCTGGCATCTCACTCTCTTTGAATCTTCTTTATCATGCTAAGAGGAGCAGGAAAAAGCAAAAAATTTCAGAATTGCACCTTGCAATGCGGAGAAATTACTGTTTGTGCATTTACAATATTCATTGATTTTTGCCATTGAAAAACGTCCAGAAATGATTGAAGCTACTGACTGAATGAAAGGAGCTGGCATCTCACTCTCTTTGAATCTTCTTTATCATGCTAAGAGGAGCAGGAAAAAGCAAAAAATTTCAGAATTGCACCTTGCAATGCGGAGAAATTACTGTTTGTGCATTTACAATATTCATTGATTTTTGCCATTGAAAAACGTCCAGAAATGATTGAAGCTACTGACTGAATGAAAGGAGCTGGCATCTCACTCTCTTTGAATCTTCTTTATCATGCTAAGAGGAGCAGGAAAAAGCAAAAAATTTCAGAATTGCAACTTGCAATGCGGAGAAATTACTGTTTGTGCATTTACAATATTCATTGATTTTTGCCATTGAAAAACATCATGTTATTCATATACCAGAAATGATTGAAGCTACTGACTGAATGAAAGGAGCTGGCATCTCACTCTCTTTGAATCTTCTTTATCATGCTAAGAGGAGCAGGAAAAAGCAAAAAATTTCAGAATTGCACCTTGCAATGCGGAGAAATTACTGTTTGTGCATTTACAATATTCATTGATTTTTGCCATTGAAAAACGTCCAGAAATGATTGAAGCTACTGACTGAATGAAAGGAGCTGGCATCTCACTCTCTTTGAATCTTCTTTATCATGCTAAGAGGAGCAGGAAAAAGCAAAAAATTTCAGAATTGCACCTTGCAATGCGGAGAAATTACTGTTTGTGCTTTTACAATATTCATTGATTTTTGCCATTGAAAAACATCATATTATTCATATACCAGAAATGTTTGAAGCTACTGACTGAATGAAAGGAGCTGGCATCTCACTCTCTTTGAATCTTCTTTATCATGCTAAGAGGAGCAGGAAAAAGCAAAAAATTTCAGAATTGCACCTTGCAATGCGGAGAAATTACTGTTTGTGCATTTACAATATTCATTGATTTTTGCCATTGAAAAACGTCCAGAAATGATTGAAGCTACTGACTGAATGAAAGGAGCTGGCATCTCACTCTCTTTGAATCTTCTTTATCATGCTAAGAGGAGCAGGAAAAAGCAAAAAATTTCAGAATTGCACCTTGCAATGCGGAGAAATTACTGTTTGTGCATTTACAATATTCATTGATTTTTGCCATTGAAAAACGTCCAGAAATGATTGAAGCTACTGACTGAATGAAAGGAGCTGGCATCTCACTCTCTTTGAATCTTCTTTATCATGCTAAGAGGAGCAGGAAAAAGCAAAAAATTTCAGAATTGCACCTTGCAATGCGGAGAAATTACTGTTTGTGCTTTTACAATATTCATTGATTTTTGCCATTGAAAAACATCATGTTATTCATATACCAGAAATGTTTGAAGCTACTGACTGAATGAAAGGAGCTGGCATCTCACTCTCTTTGAATCTTCTTTATCATGCTAAGAGGAGCAGGAAAAAGCAAAAAATTTCAGAATTGCACCTTGCAATGCGGAGAAATTACTGTTTGTGCATTTACAATATTCATTGATTTTTGCCATTGAAAAACGTCCAGAAATGATTGAAGCTACTGACTGAATGAAAGGAGCTGGCATCTCACTCTCTTTGAATCTTCTTTATCATGCTAAGAGGAGCAGGAAAAAGCAAAAAATTTCAGAATTGCACCTTGCAATGCGGAGAAATTACTGTTTGTGCATTTACAATATTCATTGATTTTTGCCATTGAAAAACGTCCAGAAATGATTGAAGCTACTGACTGAATGAAAGGAGCTGGCATCTCACTCTCTTTGAATCTTCTTTATCATGCTAAGAGGAGCAGGAAAAAGCAAAAAATTTCAGAATTGCAACTTGCAATGCGGAGAAATTACTGTTTGTGCATTTACAATATTCATTGATTTTTGCCATTGAAAAACATCATGTTATTCATATACCAGAAATGATTGAAGCTACTGACTGAATGAAAGGAGCTGGCATCTCACTCTCTTTGAATCTTCTTTATCATGCTAAGAGGAGCAGGAAAAAGCAAAAAATTTCAGAATTGCACCTTGCAATGCGGAGAAATTACTGTTTGTGCATTTACAATATTCATTGATTTTTGCCATTGAAAAACGTCCAGAAATGATTGAAGCTACTGACTGAATGAAAGGAGCTGGCATCTCACTCTCTTTGAATCTTCTTTATCATGCTAAGAGGAGCAGGAAAAAGCAAAAAATTTCAGAATTGCACCTTGCAATGCGGAGAAATTACTGTTTGTGCTTTTACAATATTCATTGATTTTTGCCATTGAAAAACATCATATTATTCATATACCAGAAATGTTTGAAGCTACTGACTGAATGAAAGGAGCTGGCATCTCACTCTCTTTGAATCTTCTTTATCATGCTAAGAGGAGCAGGAAAAAGCAAAAAATTTCAGAATTGCACCTTGCAATGCGGAGAAATTACTGTTTGTGCATTTACAATATTCATTGATTTTTGCCATTGAAAAACGTCCAGAAATGATTGAAGCTACTGACTGAATGAAAGGAGCTGGCATCTCACTCTCTTTGAATCTTCTTTATCATGCTAAGAGGAGCAGGAAAAAGCAAAAAATTTCAGAATTGCACCTTGCAATGCGGAGAAATTACTGTTTGTGCATTTACAATATTCATTGATTTTTGCCATTGAAAAACGTCCAGAAATGATTGAAGCTACTGACTGAATGAAAGGAGCTGGCATCTCACTCTCTTTGAATCTTCTTTATCATGCTAAGAGGAGCAGGAAAAAGCAAAAAATTTCAGAATTGCACCTTGCAATGCGGAGAAATTACTGTTTGTGCATTTACAATATTCATTGATTTTTGCCATTGAAAAACGTCCAGAAATGATTGAAGCTACTGACTGAATGAAAGGAGCTGGCATCTCACTCTCTTTGAATCTTCTTTATCATGCTAAGAGGAGCAGGAAAAAGCAAAAAATTTCAGAATTGCACCTTGCAATGCGGAGAAATTACTGTTTGTGCATTTACAATATTCATTGATTTTTGCCATTGAAAAACATCATGTTATTCATATACCAGAAATGTTTGTAGCTACTGACTGAATGAAAGGAGCTGGCATCTCACTCTCTTTGAATCTTCTTTATCATGCTAAGAGGAGCAGGAAAAAGCAAAAAATTTCAGAATTGCACCTTGCAATGCGGAGAAATTACTGTTTGTGCATTTACAATATTCATTGATTTTTGCCATTGAAAAACGTCCAGAAATGATTGAAGCTACTGACTGAATGAAAGGAGCTGGCATCTCACTCTCTTTGAATCTTCTTTATCATGCTAAGAGGAGCAGGAAAAAGCAAAAAATTTCAGAATTGCACCTTGCAATGTGGAGAAATTACTGTTTGTGCATTTACAATATTCATTGATTTTTGCCATTGAAAAACATCATGTTATTCATATACCAGAAATGATTGAAGCTACTGACTGAATGAAAGGATCTGGCATCTCACTCTCTTTGAATCTTCTTTATCATGCTAAGAGGAGCAGGAAAAAGCAAAAAATTTCAGAATTGCACCTTGCAATGCGGAGAAATTACTGTTTGTGCATTTACAATATTCATTGATTTTTGCCATTGAAAAACGTCCAGAAATGATTGAAGCTACTGACTGAATGAAAGGAGCTGGCATCTCACTCTCTTTGAATCTTCTTTATCATGCTAAGAGGAGCAGGAAAAAGCAAAAAATTTCAGAATTGCACCTTGCAATGCGGAGAAATTACTGTTTGTGCATTTACAATATTCATTGATTTTTGCCATTGAAAAACGTCCAGAAATGATTGAAGCTACTGACTGAATGAAAGGAGCTGGCATCTCACTCTCTTTGAATCTTCTTTATCATGCTAAGAGGAGCAGGAAAAAGCAAAAAATTTCAGAATTGCACCTTGCAATGCGGAGAAATTACTGTTTGTGCATTTACAATATTCATTGATTTTTGCCATTGAAAAACATCATGTTATTCATATACCAGAAATGTTTGTAGCTACTGACTGAATGAAAGGAGCTGGCATCTCACTCTCTTTGAATCTTCTTTATCATGCTAAGAGGAGCAGGAAAAAGCAAAAAATTTCAGAATTGCACCTTGCAATGCGGAGAAATTACTGTTTGTGCATTTACAATATTCATTGATTTTTGCCATTGAAAAACGTCCAGAAATGATTGAAGCTACTGACTGAATGAAAGGAGCTGGCATCTCACTCTCTTTGAATCTTCTTTATCATGCTAAGAGGAGCAGGAAAAAGAAAAAAATTTCAGAATTGCACCTTGCAATGTGGAGAAATTACTGTTTGTGCATTTACAATATTCATTGATTTTTGCCATTGAAAAACATCATGTTATTCATATACCAGAAATGATTGAAGCTACTGACTGAATGAAAGGAGCTGGCATCTCACTCTCTTTGAATCTTCTTTATCATGCTAAGAGGAGCAGGAAAAAGCAAAAAATTTCAGAATTGCACCTTGCAATGCGGAGAAATTACTGTTTGTGCATTTACAATATTCATTGATTTTTGCCATTGAAAAACGTCCAGAAATGATTGAAGCTACTGACTGAATGAAAGGAGCTGGCATCTCACTCTCTTTGAATCTTCTTTATCATGCTAAGAGGAGCAGGAAAAAGCAAAAAATTTCAGAATTGCACCTTGCAATGCGGAGAAATTACTGTTTGTGCATTTACAATATTCATTGATTTTTGCCATTGAAAAACGTCCAGAAATGATTGAAGCTACTGACTGAATGAAAGGAGCTGGCATCTCACTCTCTTTGAATCTTCTTTATCATGCTAAGAGGAGCAGGAAAAAGCAAAAAATTTCAAAATTGCACCTTGCAATGCGGAGAAATTACTGTTTGTGCTTTTACAATATTCATTGATTTTTGCCATTGAAAAACATCATATTATTCATATACCAGAAATGTTTGAAGCTACTGACTGAATGAAAGGACCTGGCATCTCACTCTCTTTGAATCTTCTTTATCATGCTAAGAGGAGCAGGAAAAAGCAAAAAATTTCAGAATTGCACCTTGCAATGCGGAGAAATTACTGTTTGTGCATTTACAATATTCATTGATTTTTGCCATTGAAAAACGTCCAGAAATGATTGAAGCTACTGACTGAATGAAAGGAGCTGGCATCTCACTCTCTTTGAATCTTCTTTATCATGCTAAGAGGAGCAGGAAAAAGCAAAAAATTTCAGAATTGCACCTTGCAATGCGGAGAAATTACTGTTTGTGCATTTACAATATTCATTGATTTTTGCCATTGAAAAACGTCCAGAAATGATTGAAGCTACTGACTGAATGAAAGGAGCTGGCATCTCACTCTCTTTGAATCTTCTTTATCATGCTAAGAGGAGCAGGAAAAAGCAAAAAATTTCAGAATTGCACCTTGCAATGCGGAGAAATTACTGTTTGTGCATTTACAATATTCATTGATTTTTGCCATTGAAAAACATCATGTTATTCATATACCAGAAATGATTGAAGCTACTGACTGAATGAAAGGAGCTGGCATCTTACTCTCTTTGAATCTTCTTTGTCATGCTAAGAGGAGCAGGAAAAAGCAAAAAATTTCAGAATTGCACCTTGCAATGCGGAGAAATTACTGTTTGTGCATTTACAATATTCATTGATTTTTGCCATTGAAAAACGTCCAGAAATGATTGAAGCTACTGACTGAATGAAAGGAGCTGGCATCTCACTCTCTTTGAATCTTATTTATCATGCTAAGAGGAGCAGGAAAAAGCAAAAAATTTCAGAATTGCACCTTGCAATGCGGAGAAATTACTGTTTGTGCATTTACAATATTCATTGATTTTTGCCATTGAAAAACATCATGTTATTCATATACCAGAAATGTTTGAAGCTACTGACTGAATGAAAGGAGCTGGCATCTCACTCTCTTTGAATCTTCTTTATCATGCTAAGAGGAGCAGGAAAAAGCAAAAAATTTCAGAATTGCACCTTGCAATGCGGAGAAATTACTGTTTGTGCATTTACAATATTCATTGATTTTTGCCATTGAAAAACGTCCAGAAATGATTGAAGCTACTGACTGAATGAAAGGAGCTGGCATCTCACTCTCTTTGAATCTTCTTTATCATGCTAAGAGGAGCAGGAAAAAGAAAAAAATTTCAGAATTGCGCCTTGCAATGTGGAGAAATTACTGTTTGTGCATTTACAATATTCATTGATTTTTGCCATTGAAAAACATCATGTTATTCATATACCAGAAATGATTGAAGCTACTGACTGAATGAAAGGAGCTGGCATCTCACTCTCTTTGAATCTTCTTTATCATGCTAAGAGGAGCAGGAAAAAGCAAAAAATTTCAGAATTGCACCTTGCAATGCGGAGAAATTACTGTTTGTGCATTTACAATATTCATTGATTTTTGCCATTGAAAAACGTCCAGAAATGATTGAAGCTACTGACTGAATGAAAGGAGCTGGCATCTCACTCTCTTTGAATCTTCTTTATCATGCTAAGAGGAGCAGGAAAAAGCAAAAAATTTCAGAATTGCACCTTGCAATGCGGAGAAATTACTGTTTGTGCATTTACAATATTCATTGATTTTTGCCATTGAAAAACGTCCAGAAATGATTGAAGCTACTGACTGAATGAAAGGAGCTGGCATCTCACTCTCTTTGAATCTTCTTTATCATGCTAAGAGGAGCAGGAAAAAGCAAAAAATTTCAAAATTGCACCTTGCAATGCGGAGAAATTACTGTTTGTGCTTTTACAATATTCATTGATTTTTGCCATTGAAAAACATCATATTATTCATATACCAGAAATGTTTGAAGCTACTGACTGAATGAAAGGACCTGGCATCTCACTCTCTTTGAATCTTCTTTATCATGCTAAGAGGAGCAGGAAAAAGCAAAAAATTTCAGAATTGCACCTTGCAATGCGGAGAAATTACTGTTTGTGCATTTACAATATTCATTGATTTTTGCCATTGAAAAACGTCCAGAAATGATTGAAGCTACTGACTGAATGAAAGGAGCTGGCATCTCACTCTCTTTGAATCTTCTTTATCATGCTAAGAGGAGCAGGAAAAAGCAAAAAATTTCAGAATTGCACCTTGCAATGCGGAGAAATTACTGTTTGTGCATTTACAATATTCATTGATTTTTGCCATTGAAAAACGTCCAGAAATGATTGAAGCTACTGACTGAATGAAAGGAGCTGGCATCTCACTCTCTTTGAATCTTCTTTATCATGCTAAGAGGAGCAGGAAAAAGCAAAAAATTTCAGAATTGCACCTTGCAATGCGGAGAAATTACTGTTTGTGCATTTACAATATTCATTGATTTTTGCCATTGAAAAACATCATGTTATTCATATACCAGAAATGATTGAAGCTACTGACTGAATGAAAGGAGCTGGCATCTTACTCTCTTTGAATCTTCTTTGTCATGCTAAGAGGAGCAGGAAAAAGCAAAAAATTTCAGAATTGCACCTTGCAATGCGGAGAAATTACTGTTTGTGCATTTACAATATTCATTGATTTTTGCCATTGAAAAACGTCCAGAAATGATTGAAGCTACTGACTGAATGAAAGGAGCTGGCATCTCACTCTCTTTGAATCTTATTTATCATGCTAAGAGGAGCAGGAAAAAGCAAAAAATTTCAGAATTGCACCTTGCAATGCGGAGAAATTACTGTTTGTGCATTTACAATATTCATTGATTTTTGCCATTGAAAAACATCATGTTATTCATATACCAGAAATGTTTGAAGCTACTGACTGAATGAAAGGAGCTGGCATCTCACTCTCTTTGAATCTTCTTTATCATGCTAAGAGGAGCAGGAAAAAGCAAAAAATTTCAGAATTGCACCTTGCAATGCGGAGAAATTACTGTTTGTGCATTTACAATATTCATTGATTTTTGCCATTGAAAAACGTCCAGAAATGATTGAAGCTACTGACTGAATGAAAGGAGCTGGCATCTCACGCTCTTTGAATCTTCTTTATCATGCTAAGAGGAGCAGGAAAAAGCAAAAAATTTCAGAATTGCACCTTGCAATGCGGAGAAATTACTGTTTGTGCATTTACAATATTCATTGATTTTTGCCATTGAAAAACGTCCAGAAATGATTGAAGCTACTGACTGAATGAAAGGAGCTGGCATCTCACTCTCTTTGAATCTTCTTTATCATGCTAAGAGGAGCAGGAAAAAGCAAAAAATTTCAGAATTGCAACTTGCAATGCGGAGAAATTACTGTTTGTGCATTTACAATATTCATTGATTTTTGCCATTGAAAAACATCATGTTATTCATATACCAGAAATGATTGAAGCTACTGACTGAATGAAAGGAGCTGGCATCTCACTCTCTTTGAATCTTCTTTATCATGCTAAGAGGAGCAGGAAAAAGCAAAAAATTTCAGAATTGCACCTTGCAATGCGGAGAAATTACTGTTTGTGCATTTACAATATTCATTGATTTTTGCCATTGAAAAACGTCCAGAAATGATTGAAGCTACTGACTGAATGAAAGGAGCTGGCATCTCACTCTCCTTGAATCTTCTTTATCATGCTAAGAGGAGCAGGAAAAAGCAAAAAATTTCAGAATTGCACCTTGCAATGCGGAGAAATTACTGTTTGTGCATTTACAATATTCATTGATTTTTGCCATTGAAAAACGTCCAGAAATGATTGAAGCTACTGACTGAATGAAAGGAGCTGGCATCTCACTCTCTTTGAATCTTCTTTATCATGCTAAGAGGAGCAGGAAAAAGCAAAAAATTTCAGAATTGCACCTTGCAATGCGGAGAAATTACTGTTTGTGCATTTACAATATTCATTGATTTTTGCCATTGAAAAACGTCCAGAAATGATTGAAGCTACTGACTGAATGAAAGGAGCTGGCATCTCACTCTCTTTGAATCTTCTTTATCATGCTAAGAGGAGCAGGAAAAAGCAAAAAATTTCAGAATTGCACCTTGCAATGCGGAGAAATTACTGTTTGTGCATTTACAATATTCATTGATTTTTGCCATTGAAAAACATCATGTTATTCATATACCAGAAATGATTGAAGCTACTGACTGAATGAAAGGAGCTGGCATCTTACTCTCTTTGAATCTTCTTTGTCATGCTAAGAGGAGCAGGAAAAAGCAAAAAATTTCAGAATTGCACCTTGCAATGCGGAGAAATTAGTGTTTGTGCATTTACAATATTCATTGATTTTTGCCATTGAAAAACGTCCAGAAATGATTGAAGCTACTGACTGAATGAAAGGAGCTGGCATCTCACTCTCTTTGAATCTTCTTTATCATGCTAAGAGGAGCAGGAAAAAGCAAAAAATTTCAGAATTGCACCTTGCAATGCGGAGAAATTACTGTTTGTGCATTTACAATATTCATTGATTTTTGCCATTGAAAAACATCATGTTATTCATATACCAGAAATGTTTGAAACTACTGACTGAATGAAAGGAGCTGGCATCTCACTCTCTTTGAATCTTCTTTATCATGCTAAGAGGAGCAGGAAAAAGCAAAAAATTTCAGAATTGCACCTTGCAATGCGGAGAAATTACTGTTTGTGCATTTACAATATTCATTGATTTTTGCCATTGAAAAACATCATGTTATTCATATACCAGAAATGTTTGAAGCTACTGACTGAATGAAAGGAGCTGGCATCTCACTCTCTTTGAATCTTCTTTATCATGCTAAGAGGAGCAGGAAAAAGCAAAAAATTTCAGAATTGCACCTTGCAATGTGGAGAAATTACTGTTTGTGCATTTACAATATTCATTGATTTTTACCATTGAAAAACGTCCAGAAATGATTGAATCTACTGACTGAATGAAAGTAGCTGGCATCTCACTCTCTTTGAATCTTCTTTATCATGCTAAGAGGAGCAGGAAAAAGCAAAAAATTTCAGACTTGCACCTTGCAATGCGGAGAAATTACTGTTTGTGCATTTACAATATTCATTGATTTTTGCCATTGAAAAACATCATGTTATTCATATACCAGAAATGTTTGAAGCTACTGACTGAATGAAAGGAGCTGGCATCTCACTCTCTTTGAATCTTCTTTATCATGCTAAGAGGAGCAGGAAAAAGCAAAAAATTTCAGAATTGCACCTTGCAATGCGGAGAAATTACTGTTTGTGCATTTACAATATTCATTGATTTTTGCCATTGAAAAATGTCCAGAAATGATTGAAGCTACTGACTGAATGAAAGGAGCTGGCATCTCACTCTCTTTGAATCTTCTTTATCATGCTAAGAGGAGCAGGAAAAAGCAAAAAATTTCAGAATTGCACCTTGCAATGCGGAGAAATTACTGTTTGTGCATTTACAATATTCATTGATTTTTGCCATTGAAAAACGTCCAGAAATGATTGAAGCTACTGACTGAATGAAAGGAGCTGGCATCTCACTCTCTTTGAATCTTCTTTATCATGCTAAGAGGAGCAGGAAAAATCAAAAAATTTCAGAATTGCACCTTGCAATGCGGAGAAATTACTCTTTGTGCATTTACAATATTCAATGATTTTTGCCATTGAAAAACATGTTATTCATATACCAGAAATGTTTGAAGCTACTGACTGAATGAAAGGAGCTGGCACCTCACTCTCTTTGAATCTTCTTTATCATGCTAAGAGGAGCGGGAAAAAGCAAAAAATTTCAGAATTGCACCTTGCAATGCGGAGAAATTACTGTTTGTGCATTTACAATATTCATTGATTTTTGCCATTGAAAAACATCCAGAAATGATTGAAGGTACTGACTGAATGAGAGGAGCTGGCATCTCACTCTCTTTGAATCTTCTTTATCATGCTAAGAGGAGCAGGAAAAAGCAAAAAATTTCAGAATTGCACCTTGCAATGCGGAGAAATTACTGTTTGTGCATTTACAATATTCATTGATTTTTGCCATTGAAAAACGTCCAGAAATGATTGAAGCTACTGACTGAATGAAAGGAGCTGGCATCTCACTCTCTTTGAATCTTCTTTATCATGCTAAGAGGAGCAGGAAAAAGCCAAAAATTTCAGAACTGCACCTTGCAATGCGGAGAAATTACAGTTTGTGCATTTACAATATTCATTGATTTTTGCCATTGAAAAACATCCAGAAATGATTGAAGCTACTGACTGAATGAAAGGAGCTGGCATCTCACTCTCTTTGAATATTCTTTATCATGCTAAGAGGAGCAGGAAAAAGCAAAAAATTTCAGAATTGCACCTTGCAATGCGGAGAAATTACTGTTTGTGCATTTACAATATTCATTGATTTTTGCCATTGAAAAACATCATGTTATTCATATACCAGAAATGTTTGAAGCTACTGACTGAATGAAAGGAGCTGGCATCTCACTCTCTTTGAATCTTCTTTATCATGCTAAGAGGAGCAGGAAAAAGCAAAAAATTTCAGAATTGCACCTTGCAATGCGGAGAAATTACTGTTTGTGCATTTACAATATTCATTGATTTTTGCCATTGAAAAACATCATGTTATTCATATACCAGAAATGTTTGAAGCTACTGACTGAATGAAAGGAGCTGGCATCTCACTCTCTTTGAATCTTCTTTATCATGCTAAGAGGAGCAGGAAAAAGCAAAAAATTTCAGAATTGCACCTTGCAATGTGGAGAAATTACTGTTTGTGCATTTACAATATTCATTGATTTTTACCATTGAAAAACGTCCAGAAATGATTGAAGCTACTGACTGAATGAAAGTAGCTGGCATCTCACTCTCTTTGAATCTTCTTTATCATGCTAAGAGGAGCAGGAAAAAGCAAAAAATTTCAGACTTGCACCTTGCAATGCGGAGAAATTACTGTTTGTGCATTTACAATATTCATTGATTTTTGCCATTGAAAAACATCATGTTATTCATATACCAGAAATGTTTGAAGCTACTGACTGAATGAAAGGAGCTGGCATCTCACTCTCTTTGAATCTTCTTTATCATGCTAAGAGGAGCAGGAAAAAGCAAAAAATTTCAGAATTGCACCTTGCAATGCGGAGAAATTACTGTTTGTGCATTTACAATATTCATTGATTTTTGCCATTGAAAAACGTCCAGAAATGATTGAAGCTACTGACTGAATGAAAGGAGCTGGCATCTCACTCTCTTTGAATCTTGTTTATCATGCTAAGAGGAGCAGGAAAAAGCAAAAAATTTCAGAATTGCACCTTGCAATGCGGAGAAATTACTGTTTGTGCATTTACAATATTCATTGATTTTTGCCATTGAAAAACGTCCAGAAATGATTGAAGCTACTGACTGAATGAAAGGAGCTGGCATCTCACTCTCTTTGAATCTTCTTTATCATGCTAAGAGGAGCAGGAAAAAGCAAAAAATTTCAGAATTGCACCTTGCAATGCGGAGAAATTACTGTTTGTGCATTTACAATATTCATTGATTTTTGCCATTGAAAAACATCATGTTATTCATATACCAGAAATGATTGAAGCTACTGACTGAATGAAAGGAGCTGGCATCTCACTCTCTTTGAATCTTCTTTATCATGCTAAGAGGAGCAGGAAAAAGCAAAAAATTTCAGAATTGCACCTTGCAATGCGGAGAAATTACTGTTTGTGCATTTACAATATTCATTGATTTTTGCCATTGAAAAACGTCCAGAAATGATTGAAGCTACTGACTGAATGAAAGGAACTGGCATCTCACTCTCTTTGAATCTTCTTTATCATGCTAAGAGGAGCAGGAAAAAGCAAAAAATTTCAGAATTGCACCTTGCAATGCGGAGAAATTACTGTTTGTGCATTTACAAAATTCATTGATTTTTGCCATTGAAAAACATCATGTTATTCATATACCAGAAATGTTTGAAGCTACTGACTGAATGAAAGGAGCTGACATCTCACTCTCTTTGAATCTTCTTTATCATGCTAAGAGGAGCAGGAAAAAGCAAAAAATTTCAGAATTGCACCTTGCAATGCGGAGAAATTACTGTTTGTGCATTTACAATATTCATTGATTTTTGCCATTGAAAAACGTCCAGAAATGATTGAAGCTACTGACTGAATGAAAGGAGCTGGCATCTCACTCTCTTTGAATCTTCTTTATCATGCTAAGAGGAGCAGGAAAAAGCAAAAAATTTCAGAATTGCACCTTGCAATGCGGAGAAATTACTGTTTGTGCATTTACAATATTCATTGATTTTTGCCATTGAAAAACATCATGTTATTCATATACCAGAAATGATTGAAGCTACTGACTGAATGAAAGGAGCTGGCATCTCACTCTCTTTGAATCTTCTTTATCATGCTAAGAGGAGCAGGAAAAAGCAAAAAATTTCAGAATTGCACCTTGCAATGTGGAGAAATTACTGTTTGTGCATTTACAATATTCATTGATTTTTACCATTGAAAAACGTCCAGAAATGATTGAAGCTACTGACTGAATGAAAGTAGCTGGCATCTCACTCTCTTTGAATCTTCTTTATCATGCTAAGAGGAGCAGGAAAAAGCAAAAAATTTCAGACTTGCACCTTGCAATGCGGAGAAATTACTGTTTGTGCATTTACAATATTCATTGATTTTTGCCATTGAAAAACATCATGTTATTCATATACCAGAAATGTTTGAAGCTACTGACTGAATGAAAGGAGCTGGCATCTCACTCTCTTTGAATCTTCTTTATCATGCTAAGAGGAGCAGGAAAAAGCAAAAAATTTCAGAATTGCACCTTGCAATGCGGAGAAATTACTGTTTGTGCATTTACAATATTCATTGATTTTTGCCATTGAAAAACGTCCAGAAATGATTGAAGCTACTGACTGAATGAAAGGAGCTGGCATCTCACTCTCTTTGAATCTTGTTTATCATGCTAAGAGGAGCAGGAAAAAGCAAAAAATTTCAGAATTGCACCTTGCAATGCGGAGAAATTACTGTTTGTGCATTTACAATATTCATTGATTTTTGCCATTGAAAAACGTCCAGAAATGATTGAAGCTACTGACTGAATGAAAGGAGCTGGCATCTCACTCTCTTTGAATCTTCTTTATCATGCTAAGAGGAGCAGGAAAAAGCAAAAAAATTCAGAATTGCACCTTGCAATGCGGAGAAATTACTGTTTGTGCATTTACAATATTCATTGATTTTTGCCATTGAAAAACATCATGTTATTCATATACCAGAAATGATTGAAGCTACTGACTGAATGAAAGGAGCTGGCATCTCACTCTCTTTGAATCTTCTTTATCATGCTAAGAGGAGCAGGAAAAAGCAAAAAATTTCAGAATTGCACCTTGCAATGCGGAGAAATTACTGTTTGTGCATTTACAATATTCATTGATTTTTGCCATTGAAAAACGTCCAGAAATGATTGAAGCTACTGACTGAATGAAAGGAACTGGCATCTCACTCTCTTTGAATCTTCTTTATCATGCTAAGAGGAGCAGGAAAAAGCAAAAAATTTCAGAATTGCACCTTGCAATGCGGAGAAATTACTGTTTGTGCATTTAAAAAATTCATTGATTTTTGCCATTGAAAAACATCATGTTATTCATATACCAGAAATGTTTGAAGCTACTGACTGAATGAAAGGAGCTGACATCTCACTCTCTTTGAATCTTCTTTATCATGCTAAGAGGAGCAGGAAAAAGCAAAAAATTTCAGAATTGCACCTTGCAATGCGGAGAAATTACTGTTTGTGCATTTACAATATTCATTGATTTTTGCCATTGAAAAATGTCCAGAAATGATTGAAGCTACTGACTGAATGGAAGGAGCTGGCATCTCACTCTCTTTGAATCTTGTTTATCATGCTAAGAGGAGCAGGAAAAAGCAAAAAATTTCAGAATTGCACCTTGCAATGCGGAGAAATTACTGTTTGTGCATTTACAATATTCATTGATTTTTGCCATTGAAAAACGTCCAGAAATGATTGAAGCTACTGACTGAATGAAAGGAGCTGGCATCTCACTCTCTTTGAATCTTCTTTATCATGCTAAGAGGAGCAGGAAAAAGCAAAAAAATTCAGAATTGCACCTTGCAATGCGGAGAAATTACTGTTTGTGCATTTACAATATTCATTGATTTTTGCCATTGAAAAACATCATGTTATTCATATACCAGAAATGATTGAAGCTACTGACTGAATGAAAGGAGCTGGCATCTCACTCTCTTTGAATCTTCTTTATCATGCTAAGAGGAGCAGGAAAAAGCAAAAAATTTCAGAATTGCACCTTGCAATGCGGAGAAATTACTGTTTGTGCATTTACAATATTCATTGATTTTTGCCATTGAAACACGTCCAGAAATGATTGAAGCTACTGACTGAATGAAAGGAACTGGCATCTCACTCTCTTTGAATCTTCTTTATCATGCTAAGAGGAGCAGGAAAAAGCAAAAAATTTCAGAATTGCACCTTGCAATGCGGAGAAATTACTGTTTGTGCATTTACAAAATTCATTGATTTTTGCCATTGAAAAACATCATGTTATTCATATACCAGAAATGTTTGAAGCTACTGACTGAATGAAAGGAGCTGACATCTCACTCTCTTTGAATCTTCTTTATCATGCTAAGAGGAGCAGGAAAAAGCAAAAAATTTCAGAATTGCACCTTGCAATGCGGAGAAATTACTGTTTGTGCATTTACAATATTCATTGATTTTTGCCATTGAAAAACGTCCAGAAATGATTGAAGCTACTGACTGAATGAAAGGAGCTGGCATCTCACTCTCTTTGAATCTTCTTTATCATGCTAAGAGGAGCAGGAAAAAGCAAAAAATTTCAGAATTGCACCTTGCAATGCGGAGAAATTACTGTTTGTGCATTTACAATATTCATTGATTTTTGCCATTGAAAAACATCATGTTATTCATATACCAGAAATGTTTGAAGCTACTGACTGAATGAAAGGAGCTGGCATCTCACTCTCTTTGAATCTTCTTTATCATGCTAAGAGGAGCAGGAAAAAGCAAAAAATTTCAGAATTGCACCTTGCAATGCGGAGAAATTACTGTTTGTGCATTTACAATATTCATTGATTTTTGCCATTGAAAAACGTCCAGAAATGATTGAAGCTACTGACTGAATGAAAGGAGCTGACATCTCACTCTCTTTGAATCTTCTTTATCATGCTAAGAGGAGCAGGAAAAAGCAAAAAATTTCAGAATTGCACCTTGCAATGCGGAGAAATTACTGTTTGTGCATTTACAATATTCATTGATTTTTGCCATTGAAAAACGTCCAGAAATGATTGAAGCTACTGACTGAATGAAAGGAGCTGGCATCTCACTCTCTTTGAATCTTCTTTATCATGCTAAGAGGAGCAGGAAAAAGCAAAAAATTTCAGAATTGCAACTTGCAATGCGGAGAAATTACTGTTTGTGCATTTACAATATTCATTGATTTTTGCCATTGAAAAACATCATGTTATTCATATAACAGAAATGATTGAAGCTACTGACTGAATGAAAGGAGCTGGCATCTCACTCTCTTTGAATCTTCTTTATCATGCTAAGAGGAGCAGGAAAAAGCAAAAAATTTCAGAATTGCACCTTGCAATGCGGAGAAATTACTGTTTGTGCATTTACAATATTCATTGATTTTTGCCATTGAAAAACGTCCAGAAATGATTGAAGCTACTGACTGAATGAAAGGAGCTGGCATCTCACTCTCTTTGAATCTTCTTTATCATGCTAAGAGGAGCAGGAAAA
Organism: Phyllobates terribilis; assembly: GCF_046119375.1. Taxonomy (NCBI): domain Eukaryota; kingdom Metazoa; phylum Chordata; class Amphibia; order Anura; family Dendrobatidae; genus Phyllobates; species Phyllobates terribilis. Next base: position 205,900 of record NW_027364431.1, read on the forward strand.
AGCAAAAAATTTCAGAATTGCACCTTGCAATGCGGAGAAATTACTGTTTGTGCTTTTACAATATTCATTGATTTTTGCCATTGAAAAACATCATATTATTCATATACCAGAAATGTTTGAAGCTACTGACTGAATGAAAGGAGCTGGCATCTCACTCTCTTTGAATCTTCTTTATCATGCTAAGAGGAGCAGGAAAAAGCAAAAAATTTCAGAATTGCACCTTGCAATGCGGAGAAATTACTGTTTGTGCATTTACAATATTCATTGATTTTTGCCATTGAAAAACGTCCAGAAATGATTGAAGCTACTGACTGAATGAAAGGAGCTGGCATCTCACTCTCTTTGAATCTTCTTTATCATGCTAAGAGGAGCAGGAAAAAGCAAAAAATTTCAGAATTGCACCTTGCAATGCGGAGAAATTACTGTTTGTGCATTTACAATATTCATTGATTTTTGCCATTGAAAAACGTCCAGAAATGATTGAAGCTACTGACTGAATGAAAGGAGCTGGCATCTCACTCTCTTTGAATCTTCTTTATCATGCTAAGAGGAGCAGGAAAAAGCAAAAAATTTCAGAATTGCACCTTGCAATGCGGAGAAATTACTGTTTGTGCATTTACAATATTCATTGATTTTTGCCATTGAAAAACATCATGTTATTCATATACCAGAAATGATTGAAGCTACTGACTGAATGAAAGGAGCTGGCATCTTACTCTCTTTGAATCTTCTTTGTCATGCTAAGAGGAGCAGGAAAAAGCAAAAAATTTCAGAATTGCACCTTGCAATGCGGAGAAATTACTGTTTGTGCATTTACAATATTCATTGATTTTTGCCATTGAAAAACGTCCAGAAATGATTGAAGCTACTGACTGAATGAAAGGAGCTGGCATCTCACTCTCTTTGAATCTTCTTTATCATGCTAAGAGGAGCAGGAAAAAGCAAAAAAATTCAGAATTGCACCTTGCAATGCGGAGAAATTACTGTTTGTGCATTTACAATATTCATTGATTTTTGCCATTGAAAAACATCATGTTATTCATATACCAGAAATGATTGAAGCTACTGACTGAATGAAAGGAGCTGGCATCTCACTCTCTTTGAATCTTCTTTATCATGCTAAGAGGAGCAGGAAAAAGCAAAAAATTTCAGAATTGCACCTTGCAATGCGGAGAAATTACTGTTTGTGCATTTACAATATTCATTGATTTTTGCCATTGAAAAACGTCCAGAAATGATTGAAGCTACTGACTGAATGAAAGGAACTGGCATCTCACTCTCTTTGAATCTTCTTTATCATGCTAAGAGGAGCAGGAAAAAGCAAAAAATTTCAGAATTGCACCTTGCAATGCGGAGAAATTACTGTTTGTGCATTTAAAAAATTCATTGATTTTTGCCATTGAAAAACATCATGTTATTCATATACCAGAAATGTTTGAAGCTACTGACTGAATGAAAGGAGCTGACATCTCACTCTCTTTGAATCTTCTTTATCATGCTAAGAGGAGCAGGAAAAAGCAAAAAATTTCAGAATTGCACCTTGCAATGCGGAGAAATTACTGTTTGTGCATTTACAATATTCATTGATTTTTGCCATTGAAAAATGTCCAGAAATGATTGAAGCTACTGACTGAATGGAAGGAGCTGGCATCTCACTCTCTTTGAATCTTGTTTATCATGCTAAGAGGAGCAGGAAAAAGCAAAAAATTTCAGAATTGCACCTTGCAATGCGGAGAAATTACTGTTTGTGCATTTACAATATTCATTGATTTTTGCCATTGAAAAACGTCCAGAAATGATTGAAGCTACTGACTGAATGAAAGGAGCTGGCATCTCACTCTCTTTGAATCTTCTTTATCATGCTAAGAGGAGCAGGAAAAAGCAAAAAAATTCAGAATTGCACCTTGCAATGCGGAGAAATTACTGTTTGTGCATTTACAATATTCATTGATTTTTGCCATTGAAAAACATCATGTTATTCATATACCAGAAATGATTGAAGCTACTGACTGAATGAAAGGAGCTGGCATCTCACTCTCTTTGAATCTTCTTTATCATGCTAAGAGGAGCAGGAAAAAGCAAAAAATTTCAGAATTGCACCTTGCAATGCGGAGAAATTACTGTTTGTGCATTTACAATATTCATTGATTTTTGCCATTGAAACACGTCCAGAAATGATTGAAGCTACTGACTGAATGAAAGGAACTGGCATCTCACTCTCTTTGAATCTTCTTTATCATGCTAAGAGGAGCAGGAAAAAGCAAAAAATTTCAGAATTGCACCTTGCAATGCGGAGAAATTACTGTTTGTGCATTTACAAAATTCATTGATTTTTGCCATTGAAAAACATCATGTTATTCATATACCAGAAATGTTTGAAGCTACTGACTGAATGAAAGGAGCTGACATCTCACTCTCTTTGAATCTTCTTTATCATGCTAAGAGGAGCAGGAAAAAGCAAAAAATTTCAGAATTGCACCTTGCAATGCGGAGAAATTACTGTTTGTGCATTTACAATATTCATTGATTTTTGCCATTGAAAAACGTCCAGAAATGATTGAAGCTACTGACTGAATGAAAGGAGCTGGCATCTCACTCTCTTTGAATCTTCTTTATCATGCTAAGAGGAGCAGGAAAAAGCAAAAAATTTCAGAATTGCACCTTGCAATGCGGAGAAATTACTGTTTGTGCATTTACAATATTCATTGATTTTTGCCATTGAAAAACATCATGTTATTCATATACCAGAAATGTTTGAAGCTACTGACTGAATGAAAGGAGCTGGCATCTCACTCTCTTTGAATCTTCTTTATCATGCTAAGAGGAGCAGGAAAAAGCAAAAAATTTCAGAATTGCACCTTGCAATGCGGAGAAATTACTGTTTGTGCATTTACAATATTCATTGATTTTTGCCATTGAAAAACGTCCAGAAATGATTGAAGCTACTGACTGAATGAAAGGAGCTGGCATCTCACTCTCTTTGAATCTTCTTTATCATGCTAAGAGGAGCAGGAAAAAGCAAAAAATTTCAGAATTGCACCTTGCAATGCGGAGAAATTACTGTTTGTGCATTTACAATATTCATTGATTTTTGCCATTGAAAAACGTCCAGAAATGATTGAAGCTACTGACTGAATGAAAGGAGCTGGCATCTCACTCTCTTTGAATCTTCTTTATCATGCTAAGAGGAGCAGGAAAAAGCAAAAAATTTCAGAATTGCAACTTGCAATGCGGAGAAATTACTGTTTGTGCATTTACAATATTCATTGATTTTTGCCATTGAAAAACATCATGTTATTCATATAACAGAAATGATTGAAGCTACTGACTGAATGAAAGGAGCTGGCATCTCACTCTCTTTGAATCTTCTTTATCATGCTAAGAGGAGCAGGAAAAAGCAAAAAATTTCAGAATTGCACCTTGCAATGCGGAGAAATTACTGTTTGTGCATTTACAATATTCATTGATTTTTGCCATTGAAAAACGTCCAGAAATGATTGAAGCTACTGACTGAATGAAAGGAGCTGGCATCTCACTCTCTTTGAATCTTCTTTATCATGCTAAGAGGAGCAGGAAAAAGCAAAAAATTTCAGAATTGCACCTTGCAATGCGGAGAAATTACTGTTTGTGCTTTTACAATATTCATTGATTTTTGCCATTGAAAAACATCATATTATTCATATACCAGAAATGTTTGAAGCTACTGACTGAATGAAAGGAGCTGGCATCTCACTCTCTTTGAATCTTCTTTATCATGCTAAGAGGAGCAGGAAAAAGCAAAAAATTTCAGAATTGCACCTTGCAATGCGGAGAAATTACTGTTTGTGCATTTACAATATTCATTGATTTTTGCCATTGAAAAACGTCCAGAAATGATTGAAGCTACTGACTGAATGAAAGGAGCTGGCATCTCACTCTCTTTGAATCTTCTTTATCATGCTAAGAGGAGCAGGAAAAAGCAAAAAATTTCAGAATTGCACCTTGCAATGCGGAGAAATTACTGTTTGTGCATTTACAATATTCATTGATTTTTGCCATTGAAAAACGTCCAGAAATGATTGAAGCTACTGACTGAATGAAAGGAGCTGGCATCTCACTCTCTTTGAATCTTCTTTATCATGCTAAGAGGAGCAGGAAAAAGCAAAAAATTTCAGAATTGCACCTTGCAATGCGGAGAAATTACTGTTTGTGCATTTACAATATTCATTGATTTTTGCCATTGAAAAACATCATGTTATTCATATACCAGAAATGATTGAAGCTACTGACTGAATGAAAGGAGCTGGCATCTTACTCTCTTTGAATCTTCTTTGTCATGCTAAGAGGAGCAGGAAAAAGCAAAAAATTTCAGAATTGCACCTTGCAATGCGGAGAAATTACTGTTTGTGCATTTACAATATTCATTGATTTTTGCCATTGAAAAACGTCCAGAAATGATTGAAGCTACTGACTGAATGAAAGGAGCTGGCATCTCACTCTCTTTGAATCTTCTTTATCATGCTAAGAGGAGCAGGAAAAAGCAAAAAATTTCAGAATTGCACCTTGCAATGCGGAGAAATTACTGTTTGTGCATTTACAATATTCATTGATTTTTGCCATTGAAAAACATCATGTTATTCATATACCAGAAATGTTTGTAGCTACTGACTGAATGAAAGGAGCTGGCATCTCACTCTCTTTGAATCTTCTTTATCATGCTAAGAGGAGCAGGAAAAAGCAAAAAATTTCAGAATTGCACCTTGCAATGCGGAGAAATTACTGTTTGTGCATTTACAATATTCATTGATTTTTGCCATTGAAAAACGTCCAGAAATGATTGAAGCTACTGACTGAATGAAAGGAGCTGGCATCTCACTCTCTTTGAATCTTCTTTATCATGCTAAGAGGAGCAGGAAAAAGCAAAAAATTTCAGAATTGCACCTTGCAATGCGGAGAAATTACTGTTTGTGCATTTACAATATTCATTGATTTTTGCCATTGAAAAACGTCCAGAAATGATTGAAGCTACTGACTGAATGAAAGGAGCTGGCATCTCACTCTCTTTGAATCTTCTTTATCATGCTAAGAGGAGCAGGAAAAAGCAAAAAATTTCAGAATTGCACCTTGAAATGCGGAGAAATTACTCTTTGTGCATTTACAATATTCATTGATTTTTGCCATTGAAAAACATCATGTTATTCATATACCAGAAATGTTTGAAGCTACTGACTGAATGAAAGGAGCTGGCATCTCACTCTCTTTGAATCTTCTTTATCATGCTAAGAGGAGCAGGAAAAAGCAAAAAATTTCAGAATTGCACCTTGCAATGCGGAGAAATTACTGTTTGTGCATTTACAATATTCATTGATTTTTGCCATTGAAAAACATCATGTTATTCATATACCAGAAATATTTGAAGCTACTGACTGAATGAAAGGAGCTGGCATCTCACTCTCTTTGAATCTTCTTTATCATGCTAAGAGGAGCAGGAAAAAGAAAAAATTTCAGAATTGCACCTTGCAATGTGGAGAAATTACTGTTTGTGCATTTACAATATTCATTGATTTTTACCATTGAAAAACGTCCAGAAATGATTGAAGCTACTGACTGAATGAAAGTAGCTGGCATCTCACTCTCTTTGAATCTTCTTTATCATGCTAAGAGGAGCAGGAAAAAGCAAAAAATTTCAGACTTGCACCTTGCAATGCGGAGAAATTACTGTTTGTGCATTTACAATATTCATTGATTTTTGCCATTGAAAAACATCATGTTATTCATATACCAGAAATATTTGAAGCTACTGACTGAATGAAAGGAGCTGGCATCTCACTCTCTTTGAATCTTCTTTATCATGCTAAGAGGAGCAGGAAAAAGCAAAAAATTTCAGAATTGCACCTTGCAATGCGGAGAAATTACTGTTTGTGCATTTACAATATTCATTGATTTTTGCCATTGAAAAACGTCCAGAAATGATTGAAGCTACTGACTGAATGAAAGGAGCTGGCATCTCACTCTCTTTGAATCTTCTTTATCATGCTAAGAGGAGCAGGAAAAAGCAAAAAATTTCAGAATTGCACCTTGCAATGCGGAGAAATTACTGTTTGTGCATTTACAATATTCATTGATTTTTGCCATTGAAAAACGTCCAGAAATGATTGAAGCTACTGACTGAATGAAAGGAGCTGGCATCTCACTCTCTTTGAATCTTCTTTATCATGCTAAGAGGAGCAGGAAAAATCAAAAAATTTCAGAATTGCACCTTGCAATGCGGAGAAATTACTGTTTGTGCATTTACAATATTCAATGATTTTTGCCATTGAAAAACATGTTATTCATATACCAGAAATGTTTGAAGCTACTGACTGAATGAAAGGAGCTGGCACCTCACTCTCTTTGAATCTTCTTTATCATGCTAAGAGGAGCGGGAAAAAGCAAAAAATTTCAGAATTGCACCTTGCAATGCGGAGAAATTACTGTTTGTGCATTTACAATATTCATTGATTTTTGCCATTGAAAAACATCCAGAAATGATTGAAGGTACTGACTGAATGAAAGGAGCTGGCATCTCACTCTCTTTGAATCTTCTTTATCATGCTAAGAGGAGCAGGAAAAAGCAAAAAATTTCAGAATTGCACCTTGCAATGCGGAGAAATTACTGTTTGTGCATTTACAATATTCATTGATTTTTGCCATTGAAAAACGTCCAGAAATGATTGAAGCTACTGACTGAATGAAAGGAGCTGGCATCTCACTCTCTTTGAATCTTCTTTATCATGCTAAGAGGAGCAGGAAAGAGCCAAAAATTTCAGAATTGCACCTTGCAATGCGGAGAAATTACAGTTTGTGCATTTACAATATTCATTGATTTTTGCCATTGAAAAACATCCAGAAATGATTGAAGCTACTGACTGAATGAAAGGAGCTGGCATCTCACTCTCTTTGAATATTCTTTATCATGCTAAGAGGAGCAGGAAAAAGCAAAAAATTTCAGAATTGCACCTTGCAATGCGGAGAAATTACTGTTTGTGCATTTACAATATTCATTGATTTTTGCCATTGAAAAACATCATGTTATTCATATACCAGAAATGTTTGAAGCTACTGACTGAATGAAAGGAGCTGGCATCTCACTCTCTTTGAATCTTCTTTATCATGCTAAGAGGAGCAGGAAAAAGCAAAAAATTTCAGAATTGCACCTTGCAATGCGGAGAAATTACTGTTTGTGCATTTACAATATTCATTGATTTTTGCCATTGAAAAACATCATGTTATTCATATACCAGAAATGTTTGAAGCTACTGACTGAATGAAAGGAGCTGGCATCTCACTCTCTTTGAATCTTCTTTATCATGCTAAGAGGAGCAGGAAAAAGCAAAAAATTTCAGAATTGCACCTTGCAATGTGGAGAAATTACTGTTTGTGCATTTACAATATTCATTGATTTTTACCATTGAAAAACGTCCAGAAATGATTGAAGCTACTGACTGAATGAAAGTAGCTGGCATCTCACTCTCTTTGAATCTTCTTTATCATGCTAAGAGGAGCAGGAAAAAGCAAAAAATTTCAGAATTGCACCTTGCAATGCAGAGAAATTACTGTTTGTGCATTTACAATATTCATTGATTTTTGCCATTGAAAAACATCATGTTATTCATATACCAGAAATGTTTGAAGCTACTGACTGAATGAAAGGAGCTGGCATCTCACTCTCTTTGAATCTTCTTTATCATGCTAAGAGGAGCAGGAAAAAGCAAAAAATTTCAGAATTGCACCTTGCAATGTGGAGAAATTACTGTTTGTGCATTTACAATATTCATTGATTTTTACCATTGAAAAACGTCCAGAAATGATTGAAGCTACTGACTGAATGAAAGTAGCTGGCATCTCACTCTCTTTGAATCTTCTTTATCATGCTAAGAGGAGCAGGAAAAAGCAAAAAATTTCAGACTTGCACCTTGCAATGCGGAGAAATTACTGTTTGTGCATTTACAATATTCATTGATTTTTGCCATTGAAAAACATCATGTTATTCATATACCAGAAATGTTTGAAGCTACTGACTGAATGAAAGGAGCTGGCATCTCACTCTCTTTGAATCTTCTTTATCATGCTAAGAGGAGCAGGAAAAAGCAAAAAATTTCAGAATTGCACCTTGCAATGCGGAGAAATTACTGTTTGTGCATTTACAATATTCATTGATTTTTGCCATTGAAAAACGTCCAGAAATGATTGAAGCTACTGACTGAATGAAAGGAGCTGGCATCTCACTCTCTTTGAATCTTGTTTATCATGCTAAGAGGAGCAGGAAAAAGCAAAAAATTTCAGAATTGCACCTTGCAATGCGGAGAAATTACTGTTTGTGCATTTACAATATTCATTGATTTTTGCCATTGAAAAACGTCCAGAAATGATTGAAGCTACTGACTGAATGAAAGGAGCTGGCATCTCACTCTCTTTGAATCTTCTTTATCATGCTAAGAGGAGCAGGAAAAAGCAAAAAATTTCAGAATTGCACCTTGCAATGCGGAGAAATTACTGTTTGTGCATTTACAATATTCATTGATTTTTGCCATTGAAAAACATCATGTTATTCATATACCAGAAATGATTGAAGCTACTGACTGAATGAAAGGAGCTGGCATCTCACTCTCTTTGAATCTTCTTTATCATGCTAAGAGGAGCAGGAAAAAGCAAAAAATTTCAGAATTGCACCTTGCAATGCGGAGAAATTACTGTTTGTGCATTTACAATATTCATTGATTTTTGCCATTGAAAAACGTCCAGAAATGATTGAAGCTACTGACTGAATGAAAGGAGCTGGCATCTCACTCTCTTTGAATCTTCTTTATCATGCTAAGAGGAGCAGGAAAAAGCAAAAAATTTCAGAATTGCACCTTGCAATGCGGAGAAATTACTCTTTGTGCATTTACAATATTCATTGATTTTTGCCATTGAAAAACATCATGTTATTCATATACCAGAAATGTTTGAAACTACTGACTGAATGAAAGGAGCTGGCATCTCACTCTCTTTGAATCTTCTTTATCATGCTAAGAGGAGCAGGAAAAAGCAAAAAATTTCAGAATTGCACCTTGCAATGCGGAGAAATTACTGTTTGTGCATTTACAATATTCATTGATTTTTGCCATTGAAAAACATCATGTTATTCATATACCAGAAATGTTTGAAGCTACTGACTGAATGAAAGGAGCTGGCATCTCACTCTCTTTGAATCTTCTTTATCATGCTAAGAGGAGCAGGAAAAAGCAAAAAATTTCAGAATTGCACCTTGCAATGTGGAGAAATTACTGTTTGTGCATTTACAATATTCATTGATTTTTACCATTGAAAAACGTCCAGAAATGATTGAAGCTACTGACTGAATGAAAGTAGCTGGCATCTCACTCTCTTTGAATCTTCTTTATCATGCTAAGAGGAGCAGGAAAAAGCAAAAAATTTCAGACTTGCACCTTGCAATGCGGAGAAATTACTGTTTGTGCATTTACAATATTCATTGATTTTTGCCATTGAAAAACATCATGTTATTCATATACCAGAAATGTTTGAAGCTACTGACTGAATGAAAGGAGCTGGCATCTCACTCTCTTTGAATCTTCTTTATCATGCTAAGAGGAGCAGGAAAAAGCAAAAAATTTCAGAATTGCACCTTGCAATGCGGAGAAATTACTGTTTGTGCATTTACAATATTCATTGATTTTTGCCATTGAAAAATGTCCAGAAATGATTGAAGCTACTGACTGAATGAAAGGAGCTGGCATCTCACTCTCTTTGAATCTTCTTTATCATGCTAAGAGGAGCAGGAAAAAGCAAAAAATTTCAGAATTGCACCTTGCAATGCGGAGAAATTACTGTTTGTGCATTTACAATATTCATTGATTTTTGCCATTGAAAAACGTCCAGAAATGATTGAAGCTACTGACTGAATGAAAGGAGCTGGCATCTCACTCTCTTTGAATCTTCTTTATCATGCTAAGAGGAGCAGGAAAAATCAAAAAATTTCAGAATTGCACCTTGCAATGCGGAGAAATTACTCTTTGTGCATTTACAATATTCAATGATTTTTGCCATTGAAAAACATGTTATTCATATACCAGAAATGTTTGAAGCTACTGACTGAATGAAAGGAGCTGGCACCTCACTCTCTTTGAATCTTCTTTATCATGCTAAGAGGAGCGGGAAAAAGCAAAAAATTTCAGAATTGCACCTTGCAATGCGGAGAAATTACTGTTTGTGCATTTACAATATTCATTGATTTTTGCCATTGAAAAACATCCAGAAATGATTGAAGGTACTGACTGAATGAAAGGAGCTGGCATCTCACTCTCTTTGAATCTTCTTTATCATGCTAAGAGGAGCAGGAAAAAGCAAAAAATTTCAGAATTGCACCTTGCAATGCGGAGAAATTACTGTTTGTGCATTTACAATATTCATTGATTTTTGCCATTGAAAAACGTCCAGAAATGATTGAAGCTACTGACTGAATGAAAGGAGCTGGCATCTCACTCTCTTTGAATCTTCTTTATCATGCTAAGAGGAGCAGGAAAAAGCCAAAAATTTCAGAATTGCACCTTGCAATGCGGAGAAATTACAGTTTGTGCATTTACAATATTCATTGATTTTTGCCATTGAAAAACATCCAGAAATGATTGAAGCTACTGACTGAATGAAAGGAGCTGGCATCTCACTCTCTTTGAATATTCTTTATCATGCTAAGAGGAGCAGGAAAAAGCAAAAAATTTCAGAATTGCACCTTGCAATGCGGAGAAATTACTGTTTGTGCATTTACAATATTCATTGATTTTTGCCATTGAAAAACATCATGTTATTCATATACCAGAAATGTTTGAAGCTACTGACTGAATGAAAGGAGCTGGCATCTCACTCTCTTTGAATCTTCTTTATCATGCTAAGAGGAGCAGGAAAAAGCAAAAAATTTCAGAATTGCACCTTGCAATGCGGAGAAATTACTGTTTGTGCATTTACAATATTCATTGATTTTTGCCATTGAAAAACATCATGTTATTCATATACCAGAAATGTTTGAAGCTACTGACTGAATGAAAGGAGCTGGCATCTCACTCTCTTTGAATCTTCTTTATCATGCTAAGAGGAGCAGGAAAAAGCAAAAAATTTCAGAATTGCACCTTGCAATGTGGAGAAATTACTGTTTGTGCATTTACAATATTCATTGATTTTTACCATTGAAAAATGTCCAGAAATGATTGAAGCTACTGACTGAATGAAAGTAGCTGGCATCTCACTCTCTTTGAATCTTCTTTATCATGCTAAGAGGAGCAGGAAAAAGCAAAAAATTTCAGAATTGCACCTTGCAATGCAGAGAAATTACTGTTTGTGCATTTACAATATTCATTGATTTTTGCCATTGAAAAACATCATGTTATTCATATACCAGAAATGTTTGAAGCTACTGACTGAATGAAAGGAGCTGGCATCTCACTCTCTTTGAATCTTCTTTATCATGCTAAGAGGAGCAGGAAAAAGCAAAAAATTTCAGAATTGCACCTTGCAATGTGGAGAAATTACTGTTTGTGCATTTACAATATTCATTGATTTTTACCATTGAAAAACGTCCAGAAATGATTGAAGCTACTGACTGAATGAAAGTAGCTGGCATCTCACTCTCTTTGAATCTTCTTTATCATGCTAAGAGGAGCAGGAAAAAGCAAAAAATTTCAGACTTGCACCTTGCAATGCGGAGAAATTACTGTTTGTGCATTTACAATATTCATTGATTTTTGCCATTGAAAAACATCATGTTATTCATATACCAGAAATGTTTGAAGCTACTGACTGAATGAAAGGAGCTGGCATCTCACTCTCTTTGAATCTTCTTTATCATGCTAAGAGGAGCAGGAAAAAGCAAAAAATTTCAGAATTGCACCTTGCAATGCGGAGAAATTACTGTTTGTGCATTTACAATATTCATTGATTTTTGCCATTGAAAAACGTCCAGAAATGATTGAAGCTACTGACTGAATGAAAGGAGCTGGCATCTCACTCTCTTTGAATCTTCTTTATCATGCTAAGAGGAGCAGGAAAAAGCAAAAAATTTCAGAATTGCACCTTGCAATGCGGAGAAATTACTGTTTGTGCATTTACAATATTCATTGATTTTTGCCATTGAAAAACGTCCAGAAATGATTGAAGCTACTGACTGAATGAAAGGAGCTGGCATCTCACTCTCTTTGAATCTTCTTTATCATGCTAAGAGGAGCAGGAAAAAGCAAAAAATTTCAGAATTGCACCTTGCAATGCGGAGAAATTACTGTTTGTGCATTTACAATATTAATTGATTTTTGCCATTGAAAAACATCATGTTATTCATATACCAGAAATGATTGAAGCTACTGACTGAATGAAAGGAGCTGTCATCTCACTCTCTTTGAATCTTCTTTATCATGCTAAGAGGAGCAGGAAAAAGCAAAAAATTTCAGAATTGCACCTTGCAATGCGGAGAAATTACTGTTTGTGCATTTACAATATTCATTGATTTTTGCCTTGAAAAACGTCCAGAAATGATTGAAGCTACTGACTGAATGAAAGGAACTGGCATCTCACTCTCTTTGAATCTTCTTTATCATGCTAAGAGGAGCAGGAAAAAGCAAAAAATTTCAGAATTGCACCTTGCAATGCGGAGAAATTACTGTTTGTGCATTTACAAAATTCATTGATTTTTGCCATTGAAAAACATCATGTTATTCATATACCAGAAATGTTTGAAGCTACTGACTGAATGAAAGGAGCTGACATCTCACTCTCTTTGAATCTTCTTTATCATGCTAAGAGGAGCAGGAAAAAGCAAAAAATTTCAGAATTGCACCTTGCAATGCGGAGAAATTACTGTTTGTGCATTTACAATATTCATTGATTTTTGCCATTGAAAAACGTCCAGAAATGATTGAAGCTACTGACTGAATGAAAGGAGCTGGCATCTCACTCTCTTTGAATCTTCTTTATCATGCTAAGAGGAGCAGGAAAAAGCAAAAAATTTCAGAATTGCACCTTGCAATGCGGAGAAATTACTGTTTGTGCATTTACAATATTCATTGATTTTTGCCATTGAAAAACATCATGTTATTCATATACCAGAAATGATTGAAGCTACTGACTGAATGAAAGGAGCTGGCATCTCACTCTCTTTGAATCTTCTTTATCATGCTAAGAGGAGCAGGAAAAAGCAAAAAATTTCAGAATTGCACCTTGCAATGTGGAGAAATTACTGTTTGTGCATTTACAATATTCATTGATTTTTACCATTGAAAAACGTCCAGAAATGATTGAAGCTACTGACTGAATGAAAGTAGCTGGCATCTCACTCTCTTTGAATCTTCTTTATCATGCTAAGAGGAGCAGGAAAAAGCAAAAAATTTCAGACTTGCACCTTGCAATGCGGAGAAATTACTGTTTGTGCATTTACAATATTCATTGATTTTTGCCATTGAAAAACATCATGTTATTCATATACCAGAAATGTTTGAAGCTACTGACTGAATGAAAGGAGCTGGCATCTCACTCTCTTTGAATCTTCTTTATCATGCTAAGAGGAGCAGGAAAAAGCAAAAAATTTCAGAATTGCACCTTGCAATGCGGAGAAATTACTGTTTGTGCATTTACAATATTCATTGATTTTTGCCATTGAAAAACGTCCAGAAATGATTGAAGCTACTGACTGAATGAAAGGAGCTGGCATCTCACTCTCTTTGAATCTTGTTTATCATGCTAAGAGGAGCAGGAAAAAGCAAAAAATTTCAGAATTGCACCTTGCAATGCGGAGAAATTACTGTTTGTGCATTTACAATATTCATTGATTTTTGCCATTGAAAAACGTCCAGAAATGATTGAAGCTACTGACTGAATGAAAGGAGCTGGCATCTCACTCTCTTTGAATCTTCTTTATCATGCTAAGAGGAGCAGGAAAAAGCAAAAAATTTCAGAATTGCACCTTGCAATGCGGAGAAATTACTGTTTGTGCATTTACAATATTCATTGATTTTTGCCATTGAAAAACATCATGTTATTCATATACCAGAAATGATTGAAGCTACTGACTGAATGAAAGGAGCTGGCATCTCACTCTCTTTGAATCTTCTTTATCATGCTAAGAGGAGCAGGAAAAAGCAAAAAATTTCAGAATTGCACCTTGCAATGCGGAGAAATTACTGTTTGTGCATTTACAATATTCATTGATTTTTGCCATTGAAAAACGTCCAGAAATGATTGAAGCTACTGACTGAATGAAAGGAACTGGCATCTCACTCTCTTTGAATCTTCTTTATCATGCTAAGAGGAGCAGGAAAAAGCAAAAAATTTCAGAATTGCACCTTGCAATGCGGAGAAATTACTGTTTGTGCATTTACAAAATTCATTGATTTTTGCCATTGAAAAACATCATGTTATTCATATACCAGAAATGTTTGAAGCTACTGACTGAATGAAAGGAGCTGACATCTCACTCTCTTTGAATCTTCTTTATCATGCTAAGAGGAGCAGGAAAAAGCAAAAAATTTCAGAATTGCACCTTGCAATGCGGAGAAATTACTGTTTGTGCATTTACAATATTCATTGATTTTTGCCATTGAAAAACGTCCAGAAATGATTGAAGCTACTGACTGAATGAAAGGAGCTGGCATCTCACTCTCTTTGAATCTTCTTTATCATGCTAAGAGGAGCAGGAAAAAGCAAAAAATTTCAGAATTGCACCTTGCAATGCGGAGAAATTACTGTTTGTGCATTTACAATATTCATTGATTTTTGCCATTGAAAAACATCATGTTATTCATATACCAGAAATGATTGAAGCTACTGACTGAATGAAAGGAGCTGGCATCTCACTCTCTTTGAATCTTCTTTATCATGCTAAGAGGAGCAGGAAAAAGCAAAAAATTTCAGAATTGCACCTTGCAATGTGGAGAAATTACTGTTTGTGCATTTACAATATTCATTGATTTTTACCATTGAAAAACGTCCAGAAATGATTGAAGCTACTGACTGAATGAAAGTAGCTGGCATCTCACTCTCTTTGAATCTTCTTTATCATGCTAAGAGGAGCAGGAAAAAGCAAAAAATTTCAGACTTGCACCTTGCAATGCGGAGAAATTACTGTTTGTGCATTTACAATATTCATTGATTTTTGCCATTGAAAAACATCATGTTATTCATATACCAGAAATGTTTGAAGCTACTGACTGAATGAAAGGAGCTGGCATCTCACTCTCTTTGAATCTTCTTTATCATGCTAAGAGGAGCAGGAAAAAGCAAAAAATTTCAGAATTGCACCTTGCAATGCGGAGAAATTACTGTTTGTGCATTTACAATATTCATTGATTTTTGCCATTGAAAAACGTCCAGAAATGATTGAAGCTACTGACTGAATGAAAGGAGCTGGCATCTCACTCTCTTTGAATCTTGTTTATCATGCTAAGAGGAGCAGGAAAAAGCAAAAAATTTCAGAATTGCACCTTGCAATGCGGAGAAATTACTGTTTGTGCATTTACAATATTCATTGATTTTTGCCATTGAAAAACGTCCAGAAATGATTGAAGCTACTGACTGAATGAAAGGAGCTGGCATCTCACTCTCTTTGAATCTTCTTTATCATGCTAAGAGGAGCAGGAAAAAGCAAAAAAATTCAGAATTGCACCTTGCAATGCGGAGAAATTACTGTTTGTGCATTTACAATATTCATTGATTTTTGCCATTGAAAAACATCATGTTATTCATATACCAGAAATGATTGAAGCTACTGACTGAATGAAAGGAGCTGGCATCTCACTCTCTTTGAATCTTCTTTATCATGCTAAGAGGAGCAGGAAAAAGCAAAAAATTTCAGAATTGCACCTTGCAATGCGGAGAAATTACTGTTTGTGCATTTACAATATTCATTGATTTTTGCCATTGAAAAACGTCCAGAAATGATTGAAGCTACTGACTGAATGAAAGGAACTGGCATCTCACTCTCTTTGAATCTTCTTTATCATGCTAAGAGGAGCAGGAAAAAGCAAAAAATTTCAGAATTGCACCTTGCAATGCGGAGAAATTACTGTTTGTGCATTTACAAAATTCATTGATTTTTGCCATTGAAAAACATCATGTTATTCATATACCAGAAATGTTTGAAGCTACTGACTGAATGAAAGGAGCTGACATCTCACTCTCTTTGAATCTTCTTTATCATGCTAAGAGGAGCAGGAAAAAGCAAAAAATTTCAGAATTGCACCTTGCAATGCGGAGAAATTACTGTTTGTGCATTTACAATATTCATTGATTTTTGCCATTGAAAAACGTCCAGAAATGATTGAAGCTACTGACTGAATGAAAGGAGCTGGCATCTCACTCTCTTTGAATCTTGTTTATCATGCTAAGAGGAGCAGGAAAAAGCAAAAAATTTCAGAATTGCACCTTGCAATGCGGAGAAATTACTGTTTGTGCATTTACAATATTCATTGATTTTTGCCATTGAAAAACGTCCAGAAATGATTGAAGCTACTGACTGAATGAAAGGAGCTGGCATCTCACTCTCTTTGAATCTTCTTTATCATGCTAAGAGGAGCAGGAAAAAGCAAAAAAATTCAGAATTGCACCTTGCAATGCGGAGAAATTACTGTTTGTGCATTTACAATATTCATTGATTTTTGCCATTGAAAAACATCATGTTATTCATATACCAGAAATGATTGAAGCTACTGACTGAATGAAAGGAGCTGGCATCTCACTCTCTTTGAATCTTCTTTATCATGCTAAGAGGAGCAGGAAAAAGCAAAAAATTTCAGAATTGCACCTTGCAATGCGGAGAAATTACTGTTTGTGCATTTACAATATTCATTGATTTTTGCCATTGAAAAACGTCCAGAAATGATTGAAGCTACTGACTGAATGAAAGGAACTGGCATCTCACTCTCTTTGAATCTTCTTTATCATGCTAAGAGGAGCAGGAAAAAGCAAAAAATTTCAGAATTGCACCTTGCAATGCGGAGAAATTACTGTTTGTGCATTTACAAAATTCATTGATTTTTGCCATTGAAAAACATCATGTTATTCATATACCAGAAATGTTTGAAGCTACTGACTGAATGAAAGGAGCTGACATCTCACTCTCTTTGAATCTTCTTTATCATGCTAAGAGGAGCAGGAAAAAGCAAACAATTTCAGAATTGCACCTTGCAATGCGGAGAAATTACTGTTTGTGCATTTACAATATTCATTGATTTTTGCCATTGAAAAACGTCCAGAAATGATTGAAGCTACTGACTGAATGAAAGGAGCTGGCATCTCACTCTCTTTGAATCTTCTTTATCATGCTAAGAGGAGCAGGAAAAAGCAAAAAATTTCAGAATTGCACCTTGCAATGCGGAGAAATTACTGTTTGTGCATTTACAATATTCATTGATTTTTGCCATTGAAAAACATCATGTTATTCATATACCAGAAATGTTTGAAGCTACTGACTGAATGAAAGGAGCTGGCATCTCACTCTCTTTGAATCTTCTTTATCATGCTAAGAGGAGCAGGAAAAAGCAAAAAATTTCAGAATTGCACCTTGCAATGCGGAGAAATTACTGTTTGTGCATTTACAATATTCATTGATTTTTGCCATTGAAAAACGTCCAGAAATGATTGAAGCTACTGACTGAATGAAAGGAGCTGGCATCTCACTCTCTTTGAATCTTCTTTATCATGCTAAGAGGAGCAGGAAAAAGCAAAAAATTTCAGAATTGCACCTTGCAATGCGGAGAAATTACTGTTTGTGCATTTACAATATTCATTGATTTTTGCCATTGAAAAACGTCCAGAAATGATTGAAGCTACTGACTGAATGAAAGGAGCTGGCATCTCACTCTCTTTGAATCTTCTTTATCATGCTAAGAGGAGCAGGAAAAAGCAAAAAATTTCAGAATTGCAACTTGCAATGCGGAGAAATTACTGTTTGTGCATTTACAATATTCATTGATTTTTGCCATTGAAAAACATCATGTTATTCATATACCAGAAATGATTGAAGCTACTGACTGAATGAAAGGAGCTGGCATCTCACTCTCTTTGAATCTTCTTTATCATGCTAAGAGGAGCAGGAAAAAGCAAAAAATTTCAGAATTGCACCTTGCAATGCGGAGAAATTACTGTTTGTGCATTTACAATATTCATTGATTTTTGCCATTGAAAAACGTCCAGAAATGATTGAAGCTACTGACTGAATGAAAGGAGCTGGCATCTCACTCTCTTTGAATCTTCTTTATCATGCTAAGAGGAGCAGGAAAAATCAAAAAATTTCAGAAATGCACCTTGCAATGCGGAGAAATTACTGTTTGTGCATTTACAATATTCATTGATTTTTGCCATTGAAAAACATCATGTTATTCATATACCAGAAATGATTGAAGCTACTGACTGAATGAAAGGAGCTGGCATCTCACTCTCTTTGAATCTTCTTTATCATGCTAAGAGGAGCAGGAAAAAGCAAAAAATTTCAGAATTGCACCTTGCAATGCGGAGAAATTACTGTTTGTGCATTTACAATATTCATTGATTTTTGCCATTGAAAAACGTCCAGAAATGATTGAAGCTACTGACTGAATGAAAGGAACTGGCATCTCACTCTCTTTGAATCTTCTTTATCATGCTAAGAGGAGCAGGAAAAAGCAAAAAATTTCAGAATTGCACCTTGCAATGCGGAGAAATTACTGTTTGTGCATTTACAAAATTCATTGATTTTTGCCATTGAAAAACATCATGTTATTCATATACCAGAAATGTTTGAAGCTACTGACTGAATGAAAGGAGCTGACATCTCACTCTCTTTGAATCTTCTTTATCATGCTAAGAGGAGCAGGAAAAAGCAAAAAATTTCAGAATTGCACCTTGCAATGCGGAGAAATTACTGTTTGTGCATTTACAATATTCATTGATTTTTGCCATTGAAAAACGTCCAGAAATGATTGAAGCTACTGACTGAATGAAAGGAACTGGCATCTCACTCTCTTTGAATCTTCTTTATCATGCTAAGAGGAGCAGGAAAAAGCAAAAAATTTCAGAATTGCACCTTGCAATGCGGAGAAATTACTGTTTGTGCATTTACAAAATTCATTGATTTTTGCCATTGAAAAACATCATGTTATTCATATACCAGAAATGTTTGAAGCTACTGACTGAATGAAAGGAGCTGACATCTCACTCTCTTTGAATCTTCTTTATCATGCTAAGAGGAGCAGGAAAAAGCAAAAAATTTCAGAATTGCACCTTGCAATGCGGAGAAATTACTGTTTGTGCATTTACAATATTCATTGATTTTTGCCATTGAAAAACGTCCAGAAATGATTGAAGCTACTGACTGAATGAAAGGAGCTGGCATCTCACTCTCTTTGAATCTTCTTTATCATGCTAAGAGGAGCAGGAAAAAGCAAAAAATTTCAGAATTGCACCTTGCAATGCGGAGAAATTACTGTTTGTGCATTTACAATATTCATTGATTTTTGCCATTGAAAAACATCATGTTATTCATATACCAGAAATGATTGAAGCTACTGACTGAATGAAAGGAGCTGGCATCTCACTCTCTTTGAATCTTCTTTATCATGCTAAGAGGAGCAGGAAAAAGCAAAAAATTTCAGAATTGCACCTTGCAATGTGGAGAAATTACTGTTTGTGCATTTACAATATTCATTGATTTTTACCATTGAAAAACGTCCAGAAATGATTGAAGCTACTGACTGAATGAAAGTAGCTGGCATCTCAATCTCTTTGAATCTTCTTTATCATGCTAAGAGGAGCAGGAAAAAGCAAAAAATTTCAGACTTGCACCTTGCAATGCGGAGAAATTACTGTTTGTGCATTTACAATATTCATTGATTTTTGCCATTGAAAAACATCATGTTATTCATATACCAGAAATGTTTGAAGCTACTGACTGAATGAAAGGAGCTGGCATCTCACTCTCTTTGAATCTTCTTTATCATGCTAAGAGGAGCAGGAAAAAGCAAAAAATTTCAGAATTGCACCTTGCAATGCGGAGAAATTACTGTTTGTGCATTTACAATATTCATTGATTTTTGCCATTGAAAAACGTCCAGAAATGATTGAAGCTACTGACTGAATGAAAGGAGCTGGCATCTCACTCTCTTTGAATCTTGTTTATCATGCTAAGAGGAGCAGGAAAAAGCAAAAAATTTCAGAATTGCACCTTGCAATGCGGAGAAATTACTGTTTGTGCATTTACAATATTCATTGATTTTTGCCATTGAAAAACGTCCAGAAATGATTGAAGCTACTGACTGAATGAAAGGAGCTGGCATCTCACTCTCTTTGAATCTTCTTTATCATGCTAAGAGGAGCAGGAAAAAGCAAAAAATTTCAGAATTGCACCTTGCAATGCGGAGAAATTACTGTTTGTGCATTTACAATATTCATTGATTTTTGCCATTGAAAAACATCATGTTATTCATATACCAGAAATGATTGAAGCTACTGACTGAATGAAAGGAGCTGGCATCTCACTCTCTTTGAATCTTCTTTATCATGCTAAGAGGAGCAGGAAAAAGCAAAAAATTTCAGAATTGCACCTTGCAATGCGGAGAAATTACTGTTTGTGCATTTACAATATTCATTGATTTTTGCCATTGAAAAACGTCCAGAAATGATTGAAGCTACTGACTGAATGAAAGGAACTGGCATCTCACTCTCTTTGAATCTTCTTTATCATGCTAAGAGGAGCAGGAAAAAGCAAAAAATTTCAGAATTGCACCTTGCAATGCGGAGAAATTACTGTTTGTGCATTTACAAAATTCATTGATTTTTGCCATTGAAAAACATCATGTTATTCATATACCAGAAATGTTTGAAGCTACTGACTGAATGAAAGGAGCTGACATCTCACTCTCTTTGAATCTTCTTTATCATGCTAAGAGGAGCAGGAAAAAGCAAAAAATTTCAGAATTGCACCTTGCAATGCGGAGAAATTACTGTTTGTGCATTTACAATATTCATTGATTTTTGCCATTGAAAAACGTCCAGAAATGATTGAAGCTACTGACTGAATGAAAGGAGCTGGCATCTCACTCTCTTTGAATCTTCTTTATCATGCTAAGAGGAGCAGGAAAAAGCAAAAAATTTCAGAATTGCACCTTGCAATGCGGAGAAATTACTGTTTGTGCATTTACAATATTCATTGATTTTTGCCATTGAAAAACATCATGTTATTCATATACCAGAAATGATTGAAGCTACTGACTGAATGAAAGGAGCTGGCATCTCACTCTCTTTGAATCTTCTTTATCATGCTAAGAGGAGCAGGAAAAAGCAAAAAATTTCAGAATTGCACCTTGCAATGTGGAGAAATTACTGTTTGTGCATTTACAATATTCATTGATTTTTACCATTGAAAAACGTCCAGAAATGATTGAAGCTACTGACTGAATGAAAGTAGCTGGCATCTCACTCTCTTTGAATCTTCTTTATCATGCTAAGAGGAGCAGGAAAAAGCAAAAAATTTCAGACTTGCACCTTGCAATGCGGAGAAATTACTGTTTGTGCATTTACAATATTCATTGATTTTTGCCATTGAAAAACATCATGTTATTCATATACCAGAAATGTTTGAAGCTACTGACTGAATGAAAGGAGCTGGCATCTCACTCTCTTTGAATCTTCTTTATCATGCTAAGAGGAGCAGGAAAAAGCAAAAAATTTCAGAATTGCACCTTGCAATGCGGAGAAATTACTGTTTGTGCATTTACAATATTCATTGATTTTTGCCATTGAAAAACGTCCAGAAATGATTGAAGCTACTGACTGAATGAAAGGAGCTGGCATCTCACTCTCTTTGAATCTTGTTTATCATGCTAAGAGGAGCAGGAAAAAGCAAAAAATTTCAGAATTGCACCTTGCAATGCGGAGAAATTACTGTTTGTGCATTTACAATATTCATTGATTTTTGCCATTGAAAAACGTCCAGAAATGATTGAAGCTACTGACTGAATGAAAGGAGCTGGCATCTCACTCTCTTTGAATCTTCTTTATCATGCTAAGAGGAGCAGGAAAAAGCAAAAAAATTCAGAATTGCACCTTGCAATGCGGAGAAATTACTGTTTGTGCATTTACAATATTCATTGATTTTTGCCATTGAAAAACATCATGTTATTCATATACCAGAAATGATTGAAGCTACTGACTGAATGAAAGGAGCTGGCATCTCACTCTCTTTGAATCTTCTTTATCATGCTAAGAGGAGCAGGAAAAAGCAAAAAATTTCAGAATTGCACCTTGCAATGCGGAGAAATTACTGTTTGTGCATTTACAATATTCATTGATTTTTGCCATTGAAAAACGTCCAGAAATGATTGAAGCTACTGACTGAATGAAAGGAACTGGCATCTCACTCTCTTTGAATCTTCTTTATCATGCTAAGAGGAGCAGGAAAAAGCAAAAAATTTCAGAATTGCACCTTGCAATGCGGAGAAATTACTGTTTGTGCATTTACAAAATTCATTGATTTTTGCCATTGAAAAACATCATGTTATTCATATACCAGAAATGTTTGAAGCTACTGACTGAATGAAAGGAGCTGACATCTCACTCTCTTTGAATCTTCTTTATCATGCTAAGAGGAGCAGGAAAAAGCAAAAAATTTCAGAATTGCACCTTGCAATGCGGAGAAATTACTGTTTGTGCATTTACAATATTCATTGATTTTTGCCATTGAAAAACGTCCAGAAATGATTGAAGCTACTGACTGAATGAAAGGAGCTGGCATCTCACTCTCTTTGAATCTTGTTTATCATGCTAAGAGGAGCAGGAAAAAGCAAAAAATTTCAGAATTGCACCTTGCAATGCGGAGAAATTACTGTTTGTGCATTTACAATATTCATTGATTTTTGCCATTGAAAAACGTCCAGAAATGATTGAAGCTACTGACTGAATGAAAGGAGCTGGCATCTCACTCTCTTTGAATCTTCTTTATCATGCTAAGAGGAGCAGGAAAAAGCAAAAAATTCAGAATTGCACCTTGCAATGCGGAGAAATTACTGTTTGTGCATTTACAATATTCATTGATTTTTGCCATTGAAAAACATCATGTTATTCATATACCAGAAATGATTGAAGCTACTGACTGAATGAAAGGAGCTGGCATCTCACTCTCTTTGAATCTTCTTTATCATGCTAAGAGGAGCAGGAAAAAGCAAAAAATTTCAGAATTGCACCTTGCAATGCGGAGAAATTACTGTTTGTGCATTTACAATATTCATTGATTTTTGCCATTGAAAAACGTCCAGAAATGATTGAAGCTACTGACTGAATGAAAGGAACTGGCATCTCACTCTCTTTGAATCTTCTTTATCATGCTAAGAGGAGCAGGAAAAAGCAAAAAATTTCAGAATTGCACCTTGCAATGCGGAGAAATTACTGTTTGTGCATTTACAAAATTCATTGATTTTTGCCATTGAAAAACATCATGTTATTCATATACCAGAAATGTTTGAAGCTACTGACTGAATGAAAGGAGCTGACATCTCACTCTCTTTGAATCTTCTTTATCATGCTAAGAGGAGCAGGAAAAAGCAAAAAATTTCAGAATTGCACCTTGCAATGCGGAGAAATTACTGTTTGTGCATTTACAATATTCATTGATTTTTGCCATTGAAAAACGTCCAGAAATGATTGAAGCTACTGACTGAATGAAAGGAGCTGGCATCTCACTCTCTTTGAATCTTCTTTATCATGCTAAGAGGAGCAGGAAAAAGCAAAAAATTTCAGAATTGCACCTTGCAATGCGGAGAAATTACTGTTTGTGCATTTACAATATTCATTGATTTTTGCCATTGAAAAACATCATGTTATTCATATACCAGAAATGTTTGAAGCTACTGACTGAATGAAAGGAGCTGGCATCTCACTCTCTTTGAATCTTCTTTATCATGCTAAGAGGAGCAGGAAAAAGCAAAAAATTTCAGAATTGCACCTTGCAATGCGGAGAAATTACTGTTTGTGCATTTACAATATTCATTGATTTTTGCCATTGAAAAACGTCCAGAAATGATTGAAGCTACTGACTGAATGAAAAGGAGCTGGCATCTCACTCTCTTTGAATCTTCTTTATCATGCTAAGAGGAGCAGGAAAAAGCAAAAAATTTCAGAATTGCACCTTGCAATGCGGAGAAATTACTGTTTGTGCATTTACAATATTCATTGATTTTTGCCATTGAAAAACACATGTTATTCCTATACCCAGAAATGATTGAAGCTACTGACTGAATGAAAGGAGCTGGCATCTCACTCTCTTTGAATCTTCTTTATCATGCTAAGAGGAGCAGGAAAAAGCAAAAAATTTCAGAATTGCACCTTGCAATGCGGAGAAATTACTGTTTGTGCATTTACAATATTCATTGATTTTTGCCATTGAAAAACATCATGTTATTCATATACCAGAAATGATTGAAGCTACTGACTGAATGAAAGGAGCTGGCATCTCACTCTCTTTGAATCTTCTTTATCATGCTAAGAGGAGCAGGAAAAAGCAAAAATTTCAGAATTGCACCTTGCAATGCGGAGAAATTACTGTTTGTGCATTTACAATATTCATTGATTTTTGCCATTGAAAAACGTCCAGAAATGATTGAAGCTACTGACTGAATGAAAGGAGCTGGCATCTCACTCTCTTTGAATCTTCTTTATCATGCTAAGAGGAGCAGGAAAAAGCAAAAAATTTCAGAATTGCACCTTGCAATGCGGAGAAATTACTGTTTGTGCATTTACAATATTCATTGATTTTTGCCATTGAAAAACGTCCAGAAATGATTGAAGCTACTGACTGAATGAAAGGAGCTGGCATCTCACTCTCTTTGAATCTTCGTTTATCATGCTAAGAGGAGCAGGAAAAAGCAAAAAATTTCAGAATTGCACCTTGCAATGCGGAGAAATTACTGTTTGTGCATTTACAATATTCATTGATTTTTGCCATTGAAAAACGTCCAGAAATGATTGAAGCTACTGACTGAATGAAAGGAGCTGGCATCTCACTCTCTTTGAATCTTCTTTATCATGCTAAGAGGAGCAGGAAAAAAGCAAAAAATTTCAGAATTGCACCTTGCAATGCGGAGAAATTACTGTTTGTGCATTTACAATATTCATTGATTTTTGCCATTGAAAAACATCATGTTATTCATATACCAGAAATGATTGAAGCTACTGACTGAATGAAAGGAGCTGGCATCTCACTCTCTTTGAATCTTCTTTATCATGCTAAGAGGAGCAGGAAAAAGCAAAAAATTTCAGAATTGCACCTTGCAATGCGGAGAAATTACTGTTTGTGCATTTACAATATTCATTGATTTTTGCCATTGAAAAACGTCCAGAAATGATTGAAGCTACTGACTGAATGAAAGGAACTGGCATCTCACTCTCTTTGAATCTTCTTTATCATGCTAAGAGGAGCAGGAAAAAGCAAAAAATTTCAGAATTGCACCTTGCAATGCGGAGAAATTACTGTTTGTGCATTTACAAATTCATTGATTTTTGCCATTGAAAAACATCATGTTATTCATATACCAGAAATGTTTGAAGCTACTGACTGAATGAAAGGAGCTGACATCTCACTCTCTTTGAATCTTCTTTATCATGCTAAGAGGAGCAGGAAAAAGCAAAAAATTTCAGAATTGCACCTTGCAATGCGGAGAAATTACTGTTTGTGCATTTACAATATTCATTGATTTTTGCCATTGAAAAACATCATGTTATTCATATACCAGAAATGATTGAAGCTACTGACTGAATGAAAGGAGCTGGCATCTCACTCTCTTTGAATCTTCTTTATCATGCTAAGAGGAGCAGGAAAAAGCAAAAAATTTCAGAATTGCACCTTGCAATGCGGAGAAATTACTGTTTGTGCATTTACAATATTCATTGATTTTTGCCATTGAAAAACATCATGTATTCTTCCAGAAATGTTTGAAGCTACTGACTGAATGAAAGGAGCTGGCATCTCACTCTCTTTGAATCTTCTTTATCATGCTAAGAGGAGCAGGAAAAAGCAAAAAATTTCAGAATTGCACCTTGCAATGCGGAGAAATTACTGTTTGTGCATTTACAATATTCATTGATTTTTGCCATTGAAAAACGTCCAGAAATGATTGAAGCTACTGACTGAATGAAAGAGCTGGCATCTCACTCTCTTTGAATCTTCTTTATCATGCTAAGAGGAGCAGGAAAAAGCAAAAAATTTCAAGAATTGCACCCTGCAATGCGGAGAAATTACTGTTTGTGCATTTACAATATTCATTGATTTTTGCCATTGAAAAACATGTTTCAAATTCCAGAAATGATTGAAGCTACTGACTGAATGAAAGGAGCTGGCATCTCACTCTCTTTGAATCTTCTTTATCATGCTAAGAGGAGCAGGAAAAAGCAAAAAATTTCAGAATTGCAACTTGCAATGCGGAGAAATTACTGTTTGTGCATTTACAATATTCATTGATTTTTGCCATTGAAAACATCATGTTATTCATATACCAGAAATGATTGAAGCTACTGACTGAATGAAAGGAGCTGGCATCTCACTCTCTTTGAATCTTCTTTATCTGCTAAGAGGAGCAGGAAAAAGCAAAAAATTTCAGAATTGCACCTTGCAATGCGGAGAAATTACTGTTTGTGCATTTACAATATTCATTGATTTTTGCCATTGAAAACACGTCCCAGAAATGATTGAAGCTACTGACTGAATGAAAGGAGCTGGCATCTCACT